>NC_081323.1:39803688-40106718 GCF_026419965.1 Kogia breviceps
ATGAGTAAGACCAGATGAGCTTAGCCCAAACCAGCAAAAATGCCCAGCTGGCCCATAAGTTTGTGACCCAAAATAAATGTTTATTGTTACAAACTGAGGTTCTGGGGTAATAACTGTTCAGCATTACTGTGGCCATAGATAACTGATGAAGTGTCTGACATTCTGGTCATGCTCAGCTCAACTCTCCAATTCCAATGACTTTGTCAGGACTTCTCCCTGGAGAGGGAGCTCTCTTCATTTCGGCATCTCCAGGTTATGCCCTTGGCTGAAAGCCTCCATGTCGTTGATACTCTGGGCATAGCTCTTGAATGAATCTGCTGATTCACTGCACAACTATCCTGAATTGGACAATCATATTCAGTGTTGGTCAACACTAACCATGTTTCTTTTGTTTCCTTTTCTTTCATTCTTGGCCAGTTTTCTTTCCCATCCTGCTTTTGGCTCACTGGTTTCTCTTATGGGGTTTTTGGGTGTGTGTGCTATTCTGTTTTGCCATGAGATGAATAAAAGAATGACTGAGACTGATTCTCCAATCTCTGCTTCTCTAAGAAGAAGAGATGCAAAGGAGGTGTATGAATGAGCAAGATAAATGGGGACGAGGGGAGAGACGCAACAGTATTTACCCCAACCATAAAATCATTACTCGCATCAAAGAAATCAGAGAAGCCTTCTCCATTCAAGTGAGAAGTTCCTTTGTAGTTAAACAATAAAACTAATCCAACTGGAAATTTTTTCAACTTACTTTTTAAATAATTTATTTCCTGGGCTTCCCTGGTGGCACAGTGGTTGAGAAACCACCTGCCAATGCAGGGGACATGGGTTCGTGCCCCGGTCTGGGAAGATCCCACGTGCTGCAGAGCAGTTGGGCCCGTGAGCCATGGCCACTGAGCCTGTGCGTCCGGAGACTGTGCTCCAAAATGGGAGAGGTCACAACAGTGAGAGGCCCGCATACCACACACACACACACACACACACACACACACACACACACACACACACACACACACACAATTTACTTCCTGTCTTGCTTATATTTCAAAGAAAACTAAGCCTGAATATTTTTTGCATAGGTACTATCTTCCATTCCATAACCTTAAGACAAGAAGGGAAAAGGAAGAAGGGATTTAACTGATTCAGTGGGCTAGATGAGATTTCTGAAACTCAAAACAAATCTTTGCTACCACAGGGAAATGCAGTAGCAAAGTTATGACACCATGGGCCATCAGAACAGGCATCAGAAGTACAACCTAAGCAGATAGGGTGTTTGGACTAAAGTCGAGTGCTCATCAACCCTCCCTCCCTCTCTCCTTTCCTCCATAGATTTGTCTGAGCCCTGCAATGAAATGAAAGTAAAGGAATAAAGAAGAGAACTGACTGATAACTGAAGAGAAGAGAAAGTGTCAAGAGCAAACAAGATTAGAAGTTAGAGACAAACAAGTGGGCATAAATCTATGATCTGAGATCAAATTAGGGAAAGCTGCAGTCCAGAATATGGCAGAAGGGGATCGCAGTGGGCGTGGCTTGCAGCTAGCTGGTGCAGAGGATAGGAGGAAGATTCAAGCTTAGACATAGCACAGAAGATGACTTAAAAATAATTTTAAAAGATACATGCATCCCTATGTTCATAGCAGCACTATTCACAATAACCAAGACATGGAAACAACCTAAATGTCCATTGAACAGATGAATGGATAAAGAAGACGTGGTATATATATATATATATATATACACACACACACACACACACACACACACACACACACACACACACACACACACACACACACACAATGGAATATTACTCAGCCATTAAAAAGAATGAAATCATGCCATTTGCAGTGACATGGATGGACCTGGAGATGATCATGCTAAGTGAAGTAAGCCAGACAGGGAAAGAAATACCAACATGGAATCTAAAATACGACACAAACGAACTTATTTACAAAACAGAAATAGAGTCACAGAGAACAGACTTGTGGTTGCCAAGGGGCGGGGGGTTGGGGGATGGATTGGTAGTTTGGGATTAGCAGATGCAAACTGTTATATATAGAATGGATAAACCACAAGGTCTTACTGTATAGCACAGGGTATAACATCCTGTGATACACCATAATGAAAAAAGATATGAAAAAGAATATATATGTATAACTGAATCACTTGCTGTACAGCAGAAATTAACACATTGTAAATCAACTGTATTTCAATGAAATAAAATTTTTTAAAATTAAAAAATAAAAATGGTTACATAAAAAGCACATGCTAAAAGGCTGAGGATATAGTTATTTACAGTGAACTGTTGTTGCAGAGAGAACAGAAGGGAAAACTGAGCAGCAGGGGAACAGGGAAATAGTATGGTTAAGGAAATTATGAGAGACTTAACACTCAATGCTACACATCCATTAAAATCCAGTTCGTAATGAATGTATAAGAGCCTATGGAACTATGGAACTATGGAACTATGGTGGAACTATGGTGATATAAGATGTGAAAAAAGAACAATGGAAATGTTCTAATATTTGAAAATGCAAAAGTGAGAGGATTGTTTAAAGAAGTGGGAGTGAAAGGAAGAAAATTCCAGAGGACAGTGGATCAAACATCATCACCCTACACGGTGGGGGAAGTTAAGAGAGGCTTTCAAATGTTGATGGAATAAGAAACAGAGTCTCAAGAATGCTAGGTAAACTAACACAGGCCACAAACAGAAGGACTATACACAGCAATGTAATTATTTTAAAAATTGAGGTTGTCATTGATGTGGGTTAAATCTGTATTCATTAAATAAGTTAATAAATAACATCCGAAACTGATCAATTGAGTCTGAAGGACAAGGACTTTAGGTCATAGCAATAACCAGGATATGATTTTAAAACAGAAATGGTTATAACAATTGCCTCCAAAGAACTTGGGGGGGTAGTGGAAATTGATCCAGTTCACATGTCTTTCTTCATATTTTTAAAATATATATACACATACATTACTCTTATTAAATACACAACTAAAATGTTACACTTACCCTACTGAATAACTATTCAACACAGATGACCCCGTTGGCAATCAAGAGGAACAGGAGGGTATTTTGTGAGATAAGTCAGAAAGGCCCTCAAATATACTCCGATTGTCTTTGAGCACCATAATTTATAGCATGGAAAACTGCACTAAGAACCTCAGTAATGAGGAACTGCTGATGATTTCCACTTTCCTTTTAAGCCCTGGAAAATCACAGGGAGAGTTATTGCTATATCAAAATCAGTCGAGGCAGCAGCTGCCCAGAAATGTGGTGTTGCCCGGAGACAGTGTCATGTGTAGAAAGAACTCGAATGGTAAGACCAAATTGGGAAATCAAAGGCTGTGCTGTTTCCCAGCTCTCCTACTCTGTGCTGAAGGACAGCTATGCCTACGTCCGGATGAGGTGTCCCTCTGAAGTGTCGAGTCCACCTCCTCCTCCACAACACACATGGAGCAGCCCACGTCCATCAATCTGGCAGTCCCTTAGGCTCTTAGCACAGGACCACTTCTGCTTCTAGAAACCATCTTTGTGGACCATGACATGTTTGCTTGTAGTGAAGTGACAGCAGAACGTCTTCATGGTTGAATGTGAAAATGGTATATGCTAGTGGTATGTCCACAGGCTCCAAGTCCCTCCTACAATATCTGTATACCTACACCTCAGAGCATCACCATTCCAATCTGCCTGTTCTCATGCTCTCACCTGGACTAGCCTTATTGCTGTGCAAGTTCATCATTTCCTTCTTCTCCAATCCCCAGCCCCTGCTTCCAGGCCCCCAACCAACCCAGTCATCTCAACCAGCAGGCTGCTATGTGATTATTCACAAAGCACTGCTCCTTTCATGCTAGTCCCTTCCTTTCCTGATGAAAAACTTCCCTTAGCTCATCACTGCCCACCACAGTGTGACCTCCAAGAGTGTCCCAAGCGATACTAATGCCCCCATTAGTTCTTATAAAAATACTAAGAAAAGAAAGGGAAAGAACAGATTCCATGGAGAAACAATTTGGAATATACTGCATACTCTAACACCCATTGGAAGATTCACGATCTATATTAGAATGCTCTGGGTTCTAGGAATCCCGTGCCCAGCTTCGTTTAATTCAGCATTTCCCTTCTATACAAAACATAGATTAACACAACCTGGAATTCCTCTTCTGTTGAGCAAACTTTGGCAACACTACTGGTTTGTGTCCAAGGAGCTGTGATCTAGTATGGTGCTTCTCAAACATGAACGCACAGAAGGCCCACATGGAGGGCTTGTGAACACCCAGATGCTGAGCCCCATCCCAGAGATGCTGAGGCAGTAAACAGGGGCTCCCAGATTCAGCAGCACTAACAAGCTCCTGGGTGATGCTGCTGGTCTCCCAACAACAACATGAGTAACACATTTCTATGGGAAAAAATTCTAAACTCCTTATCATGACATTCAGGGTCCTTCTTACTTTAATCAGAACCTCTCCACCCTCCTTTTCTCCTATAACTTCCCTTCGGTTATCTTATGCTGCAGCCCAAAGAACTACCTCCTTTTTCCTGTATCCCAGTTGTCCTTTCCGGCCTCCATTATCTCCCCCTGCCTAAACCCTGCTCCCTTCAAGATCTGGAACAAACATATGCTTGGCTGGCTTGTCTTTTCTTTACACACTTTAGAACTTCCTGTACTGATGTGTAATTGTTTACCTGCATTGCTTAACTTCTGTAGCCTATAAGCTATAGGAAGGCATATTCTGCGTCTGACTTACGTTTGGAGATGACGATACCTGGGAGAATGCTTTATAAATAGTAAGGGCTCAATCAGCATTTGATGAGTAAATAATGCATGGCTAGCAATGGCTGCTGATCTGAATTAGGGGTGATCCTTATTAACTCCAAATTGTAAGATGGGTATGCAAACATATGAGGGCTTAGAAATGAGGCTGCCCCAAAGAGTTTTGTAGGTTCTTTACTACAGGACATGAGAAATTGTAAATGGTGACCCATGTTAGAAATATGAGAAAATCATCCTTAACTACACAGAGCTAATAAAGACGACGATAAGACATGTGTATGTATACAGAGACTACAGGTCACTTAAGCATACACCCACACCCACGCCCATACATATATGTCTTGATCTGGGAAGTGGTTATATAGGTGTATATACATATAAACACACAAAAAGTCTTGAACTATGATTTATGCATTTTCCAGTATGTAAGTTATACTCCAATAAATAAAACACAGTAGAGAAAAGTGAGAAAAAATAATATAATACAGAAAGGACCATGTTTTAAAGTGCTTATCTTGTCTTTTTTTATTCACTCTCTTAGAGTATGTGGGAGAGTAACCCATTATTCCACAATCTGTATTTTTCTGACACAGTAAATGCATCATTAAGGAATTATTTAGGGAAGGTACTAGAATAAAAACTATCACATAGGTATCAGGATGACATACATGTGGCAGTAGGTAACAAGAAATCTGTATGCTATTGTCCTTCCCTATGAAAGAAAGCATCTTAGTCTTTTGTTTCTTCCAGGCCAAGTTTTAGCCAAAATTCTATAACCTAAGTCACCTTTGGAGGAAACAGCATTCAGCCACCGTTGATCTCATCTGACATTGTTAGTTTCCATAGAAACTCCTGTAGAATGTTCCCACTTGTCTGGACTAAGTGCCTCTCCCATCCATCCAAAACGAGGCCAGGAAAACCCTGCCTCGGAGTCTGACATCTCCCAGCCCTGCTCTGTTGCAGAAGGACACAAGAGCACTTAAGTCAGCATCTGTTACCTTTATCAGAAGAGCTGTCTCCCTTATGGACACACAAATGAAAGATTAAACACTGCCTTGTCCAATTAGCCTGGGTCTAAATAGGCTGTTCTCTACAGGACTCTCATAGGAAATGTTCCTGAGGCTCATATTTGAAAAAAGTGAACCAAACCAAAAGGAAAAACCTGGAAACTAGAAAAGGAACCCTGTGTCCTATCAGTTTATATCATTACATAATTACCAGCAGCCTTTGAGGGTAATATCGGTTTTTATCCTGGAAGGTTATTCCTCCTTGCTTTGGGAGGGGGAGAAAAATAGCAGTAAGAATTTCAGGCCTTGGAAGGACGTACAGACCCATAGGTCTGTACATTAAAAGACAAAATTAATCTACAGTGTAAGAAGTCAGGAGACAGGTTAGCCTCAGGGAAGGGAAAGAATAGTGACCAGAACGGATCATGAGCGGGGGTTCTGGGGTGTTGGGAATCGCTGTTTCTTTTTCAGGTTACCTCAGTGCATTAACCTCATTAAAATCCAAGGAGCTGTGCACTTATGATTTGTGCACTTTTCTAATTGTATGTTAGTTATACTTCAATAAAGAGATTTTATAAACAAACAAATGACAGACAAACCAAGGCATCTAGGCAATGGAGATATTTGGTCTGGAGTAGATAGAGGCAATCACAGCCTGCTAAATTTCCTGCTGAACTAAACTAGAAAGGTAAGTTAGGAACAAGCTTCAGACCACTTGTAAAAGATGCCCGAAACAGTGACTGTGGTGGCTAAATTACCTTCGTTCTTCTTCGATGAGAGTTTGTCCATGAACAGGCCTTCCTTACCCATTGAATGATGTAAGCCAACTGGTATCTGTAGGTGACATTTATGGGATCATGTGCCCTACAACCTGCTTCTACATCTGGGAACTCTGTCAACCAAGGCTGACTGGTCCTGTGTAAGCCCCAGGATCGATGTTAGGCCATTCACTGACTTCCAGGGATTTTTGAAAACAGAATTGGGAAAGTGGTCCATTTTTCTGGATGCCTGAGGCTATAATATGTATAGTTTGTTGGCTGTTGGAAGTCATGTTTCCATTAAAGGTAGAAGTCTGGTCTACAGAAATAGAGTTTGTTTATATCAGTTGGTTAGACACTATTATAATTTTCTGTAAAATATAGATCAATACCTTTTAACATTTACAGGCTAACAACAACAACAAAAAAGTGAGCCCAAGACTTTTTAACCTTAGATGGTATCTTCAACCACCACTGATATCTTCAGTCACCCACGTGTATGCGCATTTGCTTGACCTTGAAATCATCAGCAACAATACCTCCTTTAAAAGTCATGTGCCACATCCTTCTCTGCCCAATAAACTGTTCTCTTCTCAACTATTATAACTCCAAGTCCAACGATTCTAAATCTCACTGAGACCTACCATCTGTTGACGCTACCACTCTTTCATTATCCATCACAGTCCCCAGGCCTCCCTTCCCTTCTTTCCTATCCTAAATTATATTGTCACGCCTAATTCTCTACTAAGCAGTGCGGTCATGGAATCGAACTAGGCTGAAGAAAAACTCACAGCCAAACTGACCAGTCTTCACCTTACACTCATGACCACAGATCTCTAATGAACATTCAAAGGTTGTCCAATAATCCTTCTTCAGTATGTTTTCTCCTCTACTCTCTGAAAATGATTTTTCCTACAGTCTCCTCAAGCCTGAGTCTCCTGTTTGTGCCTCTTTTCAATGATAATATTGCATCGAACCCAGCATCTTAAAAGAGTCACATACACAGACTTCAGTTTCTCACCTCTCTCTTTCCTCAGACCACTCCAATTAGAATTCTCCCCTCTTGTAAAGGTCCTCAGTGACCTTCCTATTGGGAAATCTGACGGTCATCTTTCTGTCCCCATCAACCATCTCAACAGTTTTGACCCAAGTAACCACTCTCTCCTTCTTGAAACATTTTCTTCTCTTGGAGACAGCAATTCCACACTCTCCTAGTTTTCCTTGATCTCACCAACCACTTGTCCTCAATCATGACCTCTTTTGCTTTGTTTAACTTCTATACGTTAGAGTGACCCAGGGCTCTTCTCTGTGTATCTTCTTTTCCTAGGTCATCCCATGTGGGCTCAAAGCTTTATATAACACCTATATTTCCATTCCTAGTTCTCATATATCCAACTGCTCCAGACTCATATATCCAACTGCTTACTTGACATTTCCACTTGAATACTTACTAAGCATATTAAACTTTAAAATTTAAAGCAGAACACTTGATTTTTTAAAAAATCCATATTTTTCCTCTAGTTTTACCCATATCCGTAAATTTCTCACCTATTCTTCAAACTGGTACCTTAGGAGTCATCTTCAATGCCTCCTTTCCTCAAAATATCCATACCCAATTCGTCTGCTGCTGGCATCACTTCCAAAATCATTCCCAAATCAGCCTACTTCTCTCCATCACCATCTCTGGCATTAACATCTAAACAATCATAGTCTTTTTTCTTGTGTTAATCCAATAGCCTCCTAATTGGCTTCTCTGCTTCCAGTCTTGTCTGCAACTCCACACCCCAATGTATTGTCCACTATAAGAGTGATTTTCTAAAATATATATTGGATCACATCTATCCTATTTCTTAAAAAAATATATATGTATATCATCTATAATATATATAAAGTAAAAATCCCCTTACCAAGGTTTAAAGGGGATGATGCCATCTGGCTGCTGCCCATCACTCTGACTTCTCTACCATTTGCTCCTAACTGGCCACTGTTATTTGAACACACTGAGTTCATCTCTATGACAGGACCTTTCAACTTGTTGTTCCTTTTGTCTAAAACACTCTGTCCCTGTTTCTTCACATAGCTGTCTCCTACTTATCTTTGGAGTCTCAGCTTAAATGTTACTTTCATAGTACGACCTTCCTTGACTAGAAATCCAAATGACTCACCTCCCCACCTAACTCAGCCTCTATCATAAAATTTCATTTTATTTTCTTAACACCTATCACTCATAAAATTTCTTGTTCTTTCATTTGTTTACTTCTTTTTGTTTTGTTTTTGTTGCTGTATTTTACCTTTTTTATTGAGTTATAATTAACATACAATATTATCTTAGTTTCAGGTGTACAACATAGTGATTCAATATTTTTACACATTATGAAATGATCTCATCAATAAGATCAGTTTCCATCTGTCACCATACAAAGCTGTTACAATATTATTGACTATATTCCCTATGTGTACATTACATCCCAAGACTTATGTATTTTATAGCTGGGAGTTTATATCTCTTAATCCTCTTCACCTATTTTCTCTGTCCCACTGGCCCCCCCTCCCCTATGACAACCACCCATTTCTTCTCTGTATCTATGAGTCTGCTTCTCACAGAGAAAACAAAATTCTTTTGCTTTGTTTGTTCATTTGTTTTGTTTTCTAGATTTCATATAAGTGAAATAACATGGTATTTGATTTCCTCTATTTCACTTAGCATAATACGCTACAGGTCTATCCATGTTGCTGCATATGGCAAGATTTCATTATTTTTTAATGGCTGAGTAATATTCAATTGTGTATATATATCACATCTTCTTTATCCATTCATCTATGCTTCCATAGATGCTTCCATAGCTTGGCTATTATAAATCATGCTACAGTGAACATAGGGATACATATATCTTTTCAAATTAGTGTCTTCATTGTCTTTGGATAAACACCTCAGAAGTGGAATTGCTGGATGATATGGTAGTTCTATTTTTAGTTTTTTGAGAAACCTCTACACCATTTTCCATAGTGGCTGAACCAATTTACATTCCTATCAACAGTGCACAAGTGTGCCCTTTTCTCCATACCCATGTCAACACTTGCTGATTCTTGTCTTTTTGATAATAATTATTCTGAGGTGGAATCTCATAGTGGTTTTGATTTACATTTCCCTGATGACTAGTAATGTTAAGCACCTTTTCATGTGCCTGTGGGCCATCTGTATGTATTCTTTGGAAAAATGTCTATTCAGGTATTCTGCCCATTTTTTAATCAGATTGTTTTCTTGAGATTGAGTTGTATGAGAATTTTGTTTATTTGGACAACACTCTTATTGGATATATTGCATGCAAATCTTTTCCCATTCAGTAGGCAGCCTTTTCATTTTGTTGATAGTTTCCTTCACTGTGCAAAAACTTCTTAGTTTGATGTAGTCCCACTTATTTTTGCTTTTGTTTCCCTTGCCGAAGGAAACATATCCAAAAAATACTGCTAAGACCAATGTCAAAGCGATTACCGCCTATGTTTTCTTCCAGCATTTTTATGGTTTCAAGTCTTACATTTTAGTCTTTAATACACTTAGAGTTTATTTCTGTATATGGAGTAAGAAAGTGATCCAGTTTTATTCTCTTGCATATAGCTGTCCAGTTTTCTGAATACTGTTTATTGAAAAGACTATTTGCCACCTTTGTCATAGGTTAATTGACCATATGAATGTGGGTATATTCCTGGATTCACTATTCTGTTCCAATTGATCTGTGTCTGTTTTGTGTCAGTACCATACTGTTTTGATTACTATAACTTCATAGTGTAGTTTCAAGTCTGGGAGCATGATACCTACATCTCTATTTTTCTTTCTCAAAACTGCCTTGACTATTCAGGGTCTTTTGTGGCTCCATACAAATTTTAGCAATTATTTGTTCTAGTTCTGTGAAAAATGCCATTCATATTTTGACAGGGATTGCACTGAATCTGTAGATTATTTTGGGTAGCATGAACATTTTAATGATATTTGATTCTTCCAATCCATGAGCACAACATATCTTTCCACTTATTTGTGTCATCTTCAATTTCTTTCGTAAATGTCCTATAGTTTCCCCAGTGTCCTAAAGTCTTTTGCCTCCTGGGTTAAATTTATTCCTAGGTATTTTATTCTTTTTGGTGCAATTGTAAATGGGTTGTCTTCTTAATTTCTCTTTCTGATAATTTGTTATTAGTGTATAGAAATGTAACAGGTTTCTGTGTATTAATTTTGTATCCTGCAATTTTATTTAGTTCATTTATTAGTTCTAACAGAACTAGATTTAATAAATGGATTTCCTTCTCATATAGTCTGGGTGCCCTTTATATTGCTGCTTTTTCACTGTGTCCTGGGGTGGGGGGTGGGAGGGCGAGTCTGCACTTGGGCCCCTCAGCAATATCCCTCCCTACTGCAGGTTGCTGCTTCAGAGGAGGTGTTCCTATGGATACCATGTCTCCATCTTTCCTACCTGTTTCTCTGTGTCCTTCTACATGCAGCAGGTGTTCAGTCAGCCCTCGGATCTTCTTCAAGAGAATTGCTCTGTATGTAGGTGTAGACTCAACATGTCTGTGGGAGGAAGTGAGCTTAGGGTCTTCCTAAACTTGGACCCCTCTCCTATTCACTTCTTTATTATCTCTCTTCCTCTCTACCAGAAAGTATTCCTCTCTAAGATCACTGCTTTCTTCCAAGTGCTTAGAAAAATGTTTGGTACATGTTAGACACTTGATAAATACCTGATGAATTAATTAATCACAGACATAAAACGCCAAAAAAATGACCATTTAGAAAACACTAATCAGGAGGGAACTAAAAAGATGTTCTGGGTCAACTTCTTTATCATTTAATATTATGCTGTTAAAAATATGAAATCTGAAACCCATTTCTGAATTATCAAAACAAAACTAAAATGAAATACATTTTAGTCAATACAAACAGACCACAATTTGACTAGGAAGCAAAACAAAAACTGCTTCCATTTTAGCATCACCAGCCTTTGACAACATAAATCACTGTCTCTAGCACTCTGGGGCATGAATGACATCTGTGAATTTAAAAATCCTTTGATGGTAAAAGAAAAGAAGTTGCTCTTACTAACTTACATCCAGCATTGAATCCAAATAAACATATGACAAACATATTTTTCTCTCAGCTCTATCTTTTAAACAATCATAGAGTGAACAAGCCAAAACAGGATTTTAACAGCACGTTCTGCATGGCTAGATTGGACATTTCCACATGATTTTAAGGGACCGTTTGACTCTTGTTCTTATATTCTTTTTTCCACTCTGGAACTTGTATAGTAAACATAAAACATTTACCTACTTTTAAAGCACACTTTTTTCATCAAAGAATGAGAACTGATTGACCTGAACATATGATCTATGAAACATTAAACCCGATCTTTATTCCTCTGCACTTCATCAAACATTGAAAATGACCTATTAACTTCACCTAGCAGTAGCTACCATAGCTCAACTGTATAAATGAATTTCCCACACTTCTGGTAAAGAATTTCAAAAATCTGGTCCAATTAAAAAGATTTTGGCTTAGTCACATGGGCCAGATCTACATATGATGAGAAGTCTAAGCAGTTTACTTGTTCTTACACTCTGTTTCTAACAATGGACAATTTAGAGACAAATAAATCTAAGAAAAAGCCTAAGCTAATGGTAACTTCTAGAAAGCTTTAATCTTTAACCTTTTCAAGCATATGTCCTCTTTTGTTGATCAAAAAATTGTTCATGATATTGCCCTAATGTCATATATGTATTGAGAAACATGGACAACCCCCTCCCCCACAAATAGCTCAATTTATTGAGGGCTACATTATATATAGTACAATGCACCCATGTAACTAGCACCACACTCAAGATATTGGAAACTTTTCCATCAACCCAAAAGTTCCTCCAGGCCCCTCTGCCATCCTCACCTCCACACCCTACCCGGCACACATGCCAGCCACAAGCAATCATCTATCTACTTCCTGTCATGACAGATTAGATTGGCCTGTTTTGAACATCCTATAAATGAAATAACACAGCATGTATCCTTTTATGTATCACTTCTTTACACATCAGGATGTTTCTGAGATTCACCCAAGTTGTTTGTACTAGTACCTTGCTCCTTTTTCATTGCTAAGCAGTATTCCATTGTATGCATACTTCATAATTTGTTTATCTATTAATGTGGTGGATAATTGTTTTTTCCCAGTTTCTGTTATTATAACTAAAGCTGCTATGAACATTCATTTACAATCTTTGTGTGGATATATTTTCATTATCTCGGGGAAGAAAACCTAGGAATGAAAATGCTAGAGGCATATGGTAAGTGTATGCTGAACTTCGTAAGAATCTGCCAAACAGTTCTCTGTGAATGCACTAAAAAAATACATTTATTTTCTGATATAAAACTTTAATATTGAACATTTCAGACTTTAAACACCAGTTTCCTTTATCTGCCCCAAAAGATACCATCATGTTCTTCTGCATCTCCATGGAATTCAGTGTACGGAGCCATCTCACAATGGGCTAAGGAACAGCTGCTATACACAGCATGATTTTTTAATATGAAATACGGAACTAATTAGAAAAAGGATTCCCTTAACAGAGCCCCATGTGGGTACAAACGACTAGTAAGTCATATGACAAGGAGATAACTCTCTTCTATGAGAGTTTATATGAAGCATATACTTCCATATAAGGTGTTAGGTTTGAATTTTCTCAACAGTCTCCCTACATAAGACCCCAGAGAGCCTGTTCTCCTGTTACAGCTTCATGAGGCCTGTCTCCATGAGATAACAGCTGGAGGTTTCCACTAGATTACCTTATTTCCAGAGGCTACATTCTAAGTCGGATAAGAGAAGAAAATTGAGCTATCACTCTGCATTCTCCTGACTGGGATCTCTCCCAGTGAACTGGTTGGACCAAGCCATGCAGGGAAGTAAGACACCCATGGTTGAAATAAATATTCTGATTAAACTGTTCATCCCAACTTGGGAATAAAGAACCACCACTCATAAATAAATGCCCTAGTGATTCATTTCCAGGTTGTTATTTTCTGATTATGAACATAGGCAAGTCTATTATGAATATAAAATATAATAGGCCACAGAATTTGCATAGTTAAATAATCCTTCTCTCAAAGCCATTCACCCGAAAGGGTACATCTCCCCACCTCTTAAATCTGGGCTGGTCTGTGACTTCCCTTGACAAACAGTGTGGAAGAAATGATGGTATGGCTTTTGTACTCATTCACACTCTCTCCTTTGCTCTTTCTCTCTCTCTTTGAAACCCAAACTGGCCTGCCAGAAGGCAAGAAACACACAGAGGAGAAATGAGCCATCCCAGCTAAGGCCATTCTCAACCAATCAGCCCTTAGTATACACAACAGTTGGCCAGAGATACTTAAGTGAGCTCAGTTGAGATCGGTAGAACTTTCCAGCTAAGGGCAGTCCAAACTGATAGTCCACTCAATTGTGAGCTAAATAAATGGCTGGTGGTTTAAGCCAGGACATTTTTGGGGTAGTCTGTTATGCAGCAAAAGCTAACTGATACAGTAATCAGCTAGGGAAATAATTTCTTTCCCATTAGCAGTGCATAGAGTCCCCTCCTACAACTTTTCCTTATTCCCCGTGGCCCTGACTTTTGACACACTTTTCTGGCCTTATTTCCTACTTATCTATGTTCTCCTTTACCCCTATGCTGCCTGGTATGGGCTGAACTGTGTCTCCTCCAAAATTCTTATGTTGAAGCCTTAACTACCAGTACCTCACAATGTGACTGTATTTGGAGATAAGGTCTTTAAAGAGGTAATTAAATTAGAAATAGGCTCTTAGGATGGGCCCTCATCCAATCTGACTGGTTTCCTTATAAGAAGAGAAAATTTGGACACACAAACAGACACCAGGGATGTGTGTGCACAGAGAAAAGATTACATGAGGATACAGCAAGAAAGTGGCCATCTTCAAGCCAAAGAGAAAAGCCTTAGGAGAAACCATACCCAATGACACCTTGATCTTAGACTCTCAGCCTCCAGAACTGTAAGAAAGTAAATTTCTGTTGTTAAAGCTACCCAGTCTGTGATATTTTGTTATGGCAGATCTAGCAGACTAACACACTGCCTATGGGAGAAAAGTGTACAATAAATTTCCCAGCTTTTTTCCCTGACAATCACTCTGATAATTTCTGTCTTAAGCAAGGCAGGAAACCCTTCAAAAAAAGTCTTAAGCAAGCCCACTCCTGGCACATATCCAAAGAAAATGAAAACACTAATTCAAAAAGATACATGCATCCCAATGTTCATAACAGCATTATCTACACTAGCCAAGATATGGAAGCAACCTAAGTGTTCATTGACAGATGAATGGATAAAGAAGATGTGGGATGCGTGTGTGTGTGTGTGTGTGTGTGTGTGTGTGTGTGTGTGTGTGTATACAATCAACTACTACTCAGCCATAAGAAAGAAATTTTGCCATTTGCAACAACATGGATGAACCTGGAGGGTATTACACTTGGTGAAATAAGTCAGAGAAAGAAAAATACGGTGTGCTATCACTTACATGTAGAATCTAAAAAATAAAACAAATGAATGAACATATCAAAACAGAAACAGGGGCTTCCCTGGTGGCGCAGTGGTTGAGAATCCGCCTGCCGATGCAGGAGACACGGGTTCGTGCCCTGGTCCGGGAAGATCCCACATGCCGCGGAGCAACTAAGCCCGTGAGCCATGGCCGCTGAGCCTGTGCGTCCGGAGCCTGTGCTCCACAACGGGAGAGGCCACAACAGTGAGAGGCCCGCATAACGAAAAAAAAAAAAAACAGAAACAGACTCACAGATATAGAGAAAAAACTAGTTGTTACCAGTGGGGAGAGGAGTAGAAGGAGGGGCGAGACAGGTAAAGGGGTACAAACTACTATGTACAAAATTAAAAAGCTACAGGGATATATTGCACAGAACAGGGAATATAGCCAATATTTTATAATAACTTTATTTTAATTAAAAAAAATTTTTTTTGGCTGTGTTGAGTCTTTGTTGCTGCGTGCAGGCTTTTCTCTGGTTGCAGAGGGGGCGGGCTACTCTTCGTTGAGGTGCGTAGGCTTCTCATTGCAGTGGCTTCTCTTGTGGAGCATGGGCTCTAGGCACGTGGGCTTCAGTAGTTCTGGCACACAGGCTCAGTAGTTGTGGCTCACAAGCTCTAGAGGTCAAGCTCAGTAGTTGTGGCACACAGGCTTAATTGCTCCACAGCATGTGGGATCTTCCCGGACCAGGGCTCAAACCTGTGTCCCCTGCATTGGCAGGTGGACTCTTAACCACTGCACCACCAGGGAAACCCTACAACAACTTTAAATGGAGTATAATCTATAAAGACTTGAATCACTGTGCTGTACACCTGAAACTAATATAATATCATAAATCAACTATACTTCAATGAAAAAAATTAGGTAAACAGAAATTTCAAAAGAAAAAATTTTTAAACATGAAGAATTCATATTTGTTGTAAAAGAAATTTTTTAGATAACAAACAAAGTAAAATATAACCTCTCCACTTTGGGGGGAGAAATATAAAATAAATTAAGGAAGTAAAATTTCCACCTCCATACCATCCTGAGAGGGGATCCCTGCTGACATCTGGTATGTCTTCTTGCAGTGTGAACTTTAGCTCCTGCACTTCCCCACCGAATGGTAACCTCCCTAAAAGGCAGTGAGCACAGGTATGGGATATGGGCCCTTTTGCAGGTGGCACAGCATCCTAAAGCCCTTCTTTGTTTGCAGAATTTCTGGGTCTGTTTTAGCAGCTGAAAATGGCAGACAGTTACTCTTATAACTGATTTGAAAGCACACATCTAAGTAGAGGAGTTTATTGTTGTAACTGTTTAATGGGATTTTTACTATTGCTAGTCCTTCTGCTCCCATAGGAAATGCAGGATCACAGAGATGCATCAGACAGCAGGCGACAGTCTACACTTATCCTAGAAATCCTAGCCAAGGGCTTCTCCGTGGAGCAAACTGTCAGAACCACCCTTCGGTATATTTAATAAAAATAATGTCTCTCAATAATTGAGCACTTATTATGTGTCAGGCACCCTGTAAGAGCATGGGGTAGGTGTTGGTGGTGGTTTGTTTTTCTGTATCACATGAGAACTGTATCCTCACAGCAATGCTATAAGCTCCTGCCAAACCCTGAAGACCAAGCTAGACTGACCACAGTCAGTGATGAGTTCTGGTTGGTCCCTGAGTCAGGCCTGGTGACATTTGTTGCCCCTCAAGGATCAGCTTCTCAGTTTTCACAGACAAGGGCTCCCACCTGGCCCTCTACCCAGGGGGGACTATACTTCTAGATGCTCCTGTTCAGTGCATAAAGGTCCCAGGATCCCTAGTATATGTGTCTCCCAAAACTTCTCCTAACCTAGCTGGGAAGGTAAGAAAAGCCCTTGTTTCACCTACACAGAAAAAAGCCTCTTTCAGGAGGCCCTGCCTAGGCCCAGAAGTTATCTCCTACAGTCATAGGTGGCCCTGGGTCCTTTGCCTTAATCAATTTCCTGCTACTTGTTTAATCAGTCTCATATAAGTAGTTCTCCCTGTACTGTTACTTGGATGTTTTCATTCACTGCTCAAGTGTTTAATACATATACACACATATACACAAACATATATGTAGCTGCTTTCTACTCTGTTCTAATGAGGGTCAGGCAGAAAACACATGTGTCTCGTCCTATCCTCAAAGTGTCTAGGGGCTAAAGCAACTTTCTCTCACCTCCCAGGAACAATCTTTCAGCTTGTATTAGATGAGCACTCTAAGGCCATCTGTAAATGGTTAAAGAATAGTTGCTGAGGATTTACAGATAAGAGTTATTTACAAAAGGAAAAACCTACACAGTCCCCACTACTCTCAAAGGAATGGACCAGAGGTCAAAGATATTGGAAAAAATGTGACTTATCCCAGCAACCAATCCCGCCAAAATCATCTATCTTCCTCCTCACTCTCTCTCCACCTTCTGACTTCTTCCTGATTTTGATGCCTATGTCACAGCTTTCCCTTATATAAGAGAAGCATTTAAAAAAAATTGTCTACATAATTGAAAACAATGACTAACACAACTGAACACATGCATAAACCAGAGAACAGTACTAGTCATCACAACAAATGGGGAAGGTCACATGTTTGCTCTTTTCCAAAAGGCCCCCTTGGAATTCTGTTGTTTTCATTTGTTACAAGAATAAACTCAGTATATATTTATTTAATAAAAAAGAATCTATTAAATAATACATTATACACTGCAATATTCAGCTTAAACAAAAATAACCAAGATATCCTTATATGATGCTTACGTTATTCACTTTTTCTTAGGTGTTCAAAGGTAAACTTCACCTTTGCAGTTCTGTAAGTCACAGTCTAGGAGGGTTGACTGGTTTCTCTGCTCAGTGTCCACAAGGCTAAGATCAGGATGCTGGCAGGGCTGAATTCCTTTTCAGAGTCTCTAGGGGAAAATTCACTTCTAAGCTCATTCAATTTGCTGGCAGAATTTGGTTCTCTGTGCTTGTAGGACTGAGGTCCTAATTTCCTTGCATGCTGTTGGCTGGGGTTGTTCTAGGCTTCTAGAGACCATCCTTATCCCTTGGCTCATCTTTCTCCATCTTCAAAGCCAGCAATGACATGTGGAGTCTTTTTCATTCTTCTACTCTCTCTGACCTCTCCCTCCCTTGGAATTCTAACAAGTGGCTTTAACCCAACAGCCTGTGCAGTGGCTTTGCTTTGAATACCACCAACGCTGTTCTCATCACGGTTCCGAGGGAGTGACCTTAAGCAAGAGAAGTGTTTAGAGTCCAGTGCACCTATAATAAACCACCATGCAACTATATGATTATTCACTGGGTTGCTGCTTTCTCTTGTGGTGCAGTACCACAGTTCCAGAGTCACTACAGGACAAAACAATAATAAAAGCAAAAGGAGGAGGAGCCCTGAATAGCCAAAATAATCCTAGCAAAAAAGAACAAAGTTGAAAGACTCATACTTGATGATTTTAAAACTTACTACAAAGACATGGGAATCCAAACAATGTGGTACTGGTGAAAGAACAAGCATATAGAACAATGGAGTAGAATTGAGAGTCAAGAAATAAACTTATACATCATGGCCAATTGATTGACAAGGATGCCAAGATCATTCAATGGGGAAAGAAAAATTTCTTCAATAAATGGTGCTGGGACAACTGGATATCCATATGCAAAAGAATGAAGTTGAATCCTTACCTCACACCAAATTAAAAAATTAACTCAAAATGAATTAATACATAAATATAAGAGCTTAAAACCACAAAACTTTTAGAAGAAAATATAGGGGTAAATCTTCCTAACTTTGAGTTTGGCAATGGATTCTTACATTTGACATGCAACCGAAAACAACAACAATAAAAAATAGGGAATTTCAACTTCATCAAAATTAAAAACTTGTGTGCATTAAAAGACATTATCAAGAAAGTGAAAAGACAATCTATAAAATGAGAGGTCTCTGCAAGTCATATATCTGATAAAGATCAAGTATCCAGAATATATTAAAAAAAACTTTTCCAATATAATAACAAAAAGGCAATCAACCCACTTAAAAAATGGGTAAACAACTTGAACTGACATTTCTCCAAAGAAGGTATACAAACAACCAACAACCACATGAAAAGATGCACATCATTAGTCAACAGGGAATGCAAATAAAAACCACATGTTTTACCATTTCATACTCATTAGATGGCTTTAATAAAAAGAAAAAGAAAATAAGTGTTGGCAAGGATATGGAGAAACTGGAACTCAAGTACATTGCTGGTGGGAATGAAAGATGGTACAGCTACTGGGAGAACAGTTTTGTAATTCATCAAAAAGTTAAACATAGGGACTTCCCTGGTGGCACAGTGGTTAAGAATCCACCTGCCAATGCAGGGGACGTGGATTTGAGCCCTAGTCCAGGAAGATCCCACATGTCACAGAGCAGCTAAGCCCATGTGCCACAACTACTGAGCCTGTGTGCCACAACTACGGAAGCCTGAACACCTAGAGCCTGTGCTTCGCAACAAGAGAAGCCACCGCAGTGAGAAGCCCGCACACCACAATGAAGAGTAGCCCCCACTCACCTCAACTAGAGAAAGCTCGTGCACAGCAACAAAGACCCAACACAGCCAAAAATTAAAAAATAAGTTTATCAAAAAAAAAAGTTAAACATAGAATTAGTATATGACCCAGCAATTCCACTCCTAGGTACATCCCCGAAACAACTGAAAAGAAGGACTCAGATACATGTATACACATGTTCATAGCAGCACTATTCACAATAGCCAAAAGATGAAAACAGCCCAAATGTCCACTAATGGATGAATGGATAAATGAATTGTGGTATATACATACAATGGACATTATTATTCAGCTATAAAAAGGGATGAAACACTGATACATGCTATAACATGGAAGACTCTTAAAAACATTACGCCTAGCGAAAAAAAGCAAAGGTCAGGCGTTGTATGGCTCCATTTATACAAAATATCCAAAATAGGTAAATCCATAGAGATGGAAAGCAGATGGGCTGTTGCCACGGGATGAGGAAGGGTAAAGTGGGGAGCAACTGCTTAATGGGTAAGGACTTCTTTGGGGGTGATGAAAATTTTTATAATTAGGTAGAGGTCGTGGTTGCACAAGTTTGTGAATGTGCTAAATGACACTGCATGACTCACTTTAAAATGGTTAATTTTTGTTATGTGAATGTCACTTCATTTTTTTAAAAAGGCAGAAGGAAGAAGAAAGACAAGGCAGGCAAAGCAACGCAGGTTTTTAGCTAAGACCAAAGCCTTGGGAACAGCAGAAATAAGCACCAGGACAATAATAATAATAATAATAAATAAGCACATCTGCGGGTGCCGGCAGATGTGCTCGGAGGGAAGAAGCAGAGATGGTGTGAACACAGGAAAAGGAGGTGGTTCAATCTGGGGATGGTGTCCTAACAGAAGAATAGCATCTGTACGCAGTTTAGAATCCATAGAAATGGCCCTTTGTAAAGTCCCTGAAGGAAGGGCACCATGAGGACCACGAAGTAGAAGAAGTTCCTTAAAGGAAGGACAGTGTGGTACCTGAAGCTCCTCAAGGTCAATCCTTTGCAGACTCTTCATTCCCTTACATTTGTACAAGAGAAAGAGCAGAGGGTTACCGAGGAGAAGAAAGAGGTGAGTTAACATCTCCAATGCCAGGAAGCTAAATTGGATTTGCTTATTTTTTTTTCTCCCTTTTACAGAAAGAGACAAAACAAAGGGAACATTTCCATTGTAGGGGGAAAAGATCCACATTACAGGTCTGAAAAAGGTGCCCAATTCAAAATAGGAGAGTATGTAACATGTGTGGGGACATGAAATTCTATCTTTGGAATAAGTTCTTGCTGTCACAACCACACAAAGGCTCTTGGGAAATGTCATACAAAGAAGAAAGTAGTTTGGAGCCTCACAAACATCCCTGGGAAAGAAAAATGGGAAGGAACATATTATCTACAGTAAGACAGGTCCTACGTATGCAATATCTCCTTATAAAGACTTCCAATATTCAATGAAATCGGTGACACTGTGCTCGTTTTCCAGATGGCAAAACCAAGTCCCAGGCTTCAGAGCTCACATTCTTCCTCCTACACCATAATGCATTGAGCCAGGTGAGAAATTATAAAAGTCACCAGAAGCAACCTCCAGTTTTCCAGTAAACTTCTAATTGCTTGGAGAAGTGGGTGTGACTTTTATTTTTCTATTAGCTCAATAAGGGCTCTCAAACATCTCCAATGAGACAATGCACTGCATCTATCCAAATTCCATACCATTGTATTATCACTCAAGGAGTATACAAAATAATACCATTGCATCAATTTCCTGCTGCTTATTTTTTATAAGAGTAGCACCTTCTCTCTGCTCCCTGCATGCCCACTGTAAAAGCACATGGCCTGCAGCCATACAGGAAGGGTCAGTAGATCATGTCAGCACTTTTGCCAGCAGAGCCACTGGAGTCCTCATCAAACTGCTCTCTTCCTGCATTTGTGACATTTGATTCCCCCCACAGGCCACAAAATATAGCAAGGAACAAAGCAGCTGACCTGCAAGGTGGTCACTGCCCAAGGTCACCGGCTGGTTCCTTTCCTGGGAGGCTTTATTTTAGTCCTCAGGCCTCAGCAAGCTGCCCTTTCCCACCTGAGGACAGTGAAGACACATTACCTGCTCCTCTGTTCATTTCAAAAAAGTAGGCAAGGACTTTTCAAATGCAACAATTTCCACTGGCTTTCAACATTTCATTGATAAATCCAAAAAAAAGAAGATAAAATAAAAAGGATCAGGGAACTAAACTGGATTTATTTTTTTCTCCCTTTTATAGAAACAGACCGAGCAATGCAAACCTTTCCATTGTACGGGGAAAAAAAAAATCCATGTTTCAGATCTGGAAAAGATTCAGGCTGCCCAATTCAAAATAGGGGAGTGTGGAACACATGTGGAGACGAGAAATTCTGTCTTTGGAATAAGAAGTTCCTGCTGACACAACCACACAAGGGCTCTTGGGAAATGTCACACAAAAGCAATTTTAATGTCATGATGACTTCAAAAATAGCATACTCACAAGCTTCATGTGAAAAGCCCGGTCGAAGAAACTAAAAAATATAAGGGCAACAGCTAAAATTTTCTATACTGGACTGTTAGACCTTTTCCAGTTTCTTCAAATCTTTCAGGAAACAAGAAAGGACAAATAAGTTTGCTAATATAAACTTCTGAAATTTTCTTTGGCCTGAAAAACAGGATAAGCCTTCAGCATCTACTGAAGTAGAAAACTGACATTATTTCCCCAAAGGTATCACACTATAATTGTATGGTTTATGCTTTTCTTCTCTAGTATTTTATTTTAAAAATAAAGAAAAGTTGAAAGTTCTTGGTTTTTTTTACAGTGAACAACCATATTCCCACCACCTAGCTTTTTTGAATATTTAGCCTTTTATCCAGCTCTCTATCCATCAGTTCTTTTTTTTTTTTTAAATGTGTTTCACAGTAAATATGTTGCAGAGTTCAATACACTTTACCTCTAAACTCTTACACTGCTGGCATTTTAAATCTTTTCTAGTTAAAGGTTGTGACTTAGCAAGAGGAAAGAGGGAGAAGAAAGTAAGTGAAAGCTCATCACACACCTAGTTTCAAGCCCCACATTCAGATAAATTTGAGATTCTGGCAAAGGATGGAGACCTTCCTATGAAAACCGGGAGGAACAGGATTTGGCAGAATGCTGGCCTTGGCGGTGGTTAGGAAAGTTATCTTACAAAAGTCATGGTGCTGGCCCCATACCCTTCTTCACTCCTTCTAATCACCTTGGGAAAGGAAGTCCAGGTGGCCATGGAGACCAAGAAATGGAGCAACAGAGAGTCACCCTAGAAATGGAAAGATTGTGAGAAAAACCCTGCCGTTGGCCCAGGTGGAAAATTCCCTCTTATGGAGAGGACATCCCTACGTGGTAGAGGGATGTCCTTCTAGCAAGGGGAGTAAAGGGTTAGAAACTTCTTCTGCCTCTTTGGTTCTGCTCTCATCTCTCAATTATTCCACAAATCAAGAAAGGGAGGAGAACATTTGAGGCTGAGCCATGCCCACACCTTGGGGATGCCTCTAACAGTAAAGATTAAGTAAAGATAATAAAAAGTGGCTGGCAGGCCAGTACTGACCAGTCACTGTCTAAACAGAAGAATTCAGATTGTCTTAAGGGCTGCCCAGTCTAGCTTACCAGGTAATGGAGGGAAAATGAGCCACTGTGCAGAAGTGTGCCCAGGAATGAATGGTGTGTTCACGCCAGAGCATGCCCAGAGCATGGCTAGAGGGGGCAAGATACGTACAGCAGTGGCATTGGAGAGGGCCCCTGTGGCAGAAGTTCTTCCAACATTCTCTTCATACAATATGACTTTAACACTCTCCCACTGGGAGGTGGGCATTTATGTCTCCTTCCCTTGAAACTAGACAGGCTTGTGACTCACCAGTAACCAAATAATGTGATGGAAATGATGCAGCATGATTGTTAAGGCTACGTCATAAAGAAGACCTGCGTCTCACTTGTCAGGAGGAATAATCACACTGGAGCCCACGTAAGAAGTCCAGCTGCCTTGAAGCCGCCATGCTGTGAGGAAGCCCACAGTTTCCAATGAAGAGAGACATCATGGAGAATCCTGAGACTATATGGTGAGAGAAAGCCCAGCCAGCTTCCAGCTGCTCCAGCCTCTTGTTCTTTCAGCTTCAGATGCCATTTGAATGCAACTACCTGAGGGACCCCAAGCCAGAACAGCACAATGAAGCCCTTCTGGAATCCCTGACCCACAGAAAATGTGAGAGGTGAAAAGGTGGATGCTTTTGTTTCAAGCCACTGCATTTTGGAGTGATTCCTTACACCACAATAAATAACTAAAACAGACCCCAGCATATAAACTGGGTCATGATGATACCTGACTTCATACACGGCACAATCCAAGTCTTCAAACCTGGTATCAAACTAGCCACTACCTACCTTTCTTATAGTGTAGTTAGTACTTCAGCCTCATCAATTTACATGAAAGTACCCAAACTCTTCCAGAACCTTCTCCCGCAACACACATTATATACACATATATATATAACATTTTTCCATTGCCTACGATGCCCTCTTTTCCTTTTCAAAATTTTTCTACATTCTACCCTTCATTCAAGACTCAGTTTCTCCCAAAAAGTGACCCTATAATTCTGCACCCCTTAAGGTTATCAGTGATATCTTAGCTGCCAAACCCAATCATTTTAATCATAATTCATGCCTACAGGGCGTTAAGTCTCAAATGGAAGCAGCAATGGAGCATCAAGGACAGATCAGCTCACTTTCTTTGGAAAACAATGCCTCCTCTCTTCTTTATTGAATGGGATTACCAAGCTGGGAGATTCAAAAGTGCTGACCAAAAGTCTTATCTAAAGGAAGTAAGCCTCTTACTAGAGTTTTTCTATAACATTCTGAAGTTGCACTGTCCAATGTAGTGTCATTGGCCAAAGGTGGTTTTGAGCACCTGATTTAAGGCTAGTCTGAACTGAGATCTGTTGTAAATATAAAATATACACAGATGAAAATTCTTTTTTTTAAAAAAGTTAAAATATAATTAATAATGTTGAATGTTGAAATGGTAAGAATTAGGATATGCTGGGCTAAAATATATATTGTTAAAATTAATTTCAAGTGTGATCCTGGACTTCCCAGCCTCCAGTTCAGCCTGTTGTCACAACCTATTTTTTTTTCTTTTTAAATTTAAAATTACTCATGCTGCTCACATGCTGTTTCTATTGGACCAAACTTTTGTGCTATACTGAGTTGAAGGTGCCCAAGGAAAGACCATATATTTCCATAAAAGTTTTAGGAAAATACTTTTAAGGCAAAGGTGAAATGTTTGGATATAAAATTTAAAAGGATGGTTAAAAGAGGTGGTGGTGGAAAGAGGAGAGAAGATGGCGAAAGAGTAAGACGTGGAGATCACCTTCCTCCCCACAGATACATCAGAAATACATCTACACATGGAACTGCTCCTATAGAACACCACTGAATGCTGGAAGAAGACCTCAGACCTCCCAAAAGGCAAGAAATTCCCCACGCACCTGGGTAGGGCAAAAGAAAAAAGAATAAACAGAGACAAAAGAATAGAGAAGGGACCTGCACCAGTGGGTGCGAGCTGTGAAGGAGGAAAGGTTTCCACACACTAGAAGCCCCTTCACGGGCGGAGACTGCAGGTGGCAGAGAGGGAAGCTTCAGAGCCACGGAGGAGAGCGCAGTAACAGGGGTACGGAGGGCAAAGCGGAGAGATTCCCGCACAGAGGTTCGGTGCCAACCGGCACTCACCAGCCCGAGAGGCTTGTCTGCTCACCCGCTGTGACAGGCGGGGGCTGGGAGCTGAGGCTTGGGCTTCAGTCGAATCCCAGGGAGAGGACTGGCAGCGTGAACACAGCCTGAAGGGGTTAGTGCACCACGGCTAGTCGGGAGGGAGTCCAGGAAAAAGTCTGGACCTGCCGAAGAGGCAAGAGACTTTTTCTTCCCTCTTTGTTTCCTGATGTGCGAGGAGAGGGGATTAAGCGCACCACTTAAAGGAGCTCCAGAGACGGGCGTGAGCCGCGGCTATCAGCGCAGACCCCAGAGACAGGCATGAGATGCTAAGGCCGCTGCTGCCGCCGCCAAGAAGGCTGTGTGAGAGCACAGGTCACTATCCACACCTCTCCTCCCGGGAGCCTGTGCAACCCGCCACTGCCAGAGACCCGGGATCCAGGGACAACTTCCCCGGGAGAACGCATGGCACGCCTCAGGCTGGTGCAATGTCACGCTGGCCTCTGCCGCTGCAGCCTCGCCTTGCATCCGTGCCCCTCCCTCCCCCCGGCCTGAGTGAGCCAGAGCCCCCAATCAGCTGCTTCTTTAACCCCGTCCTGTCTGAGTGAAGAACAGGTGCCCTCCGGCGACCTATACTCAGAGATGGGGCCAAATCCAAAGCTGAACCCCAGAGCTGTGCGAACAAAGAAGAGAAAGGGAAATCTCTCCCAGCAGCCTCAGAGGCAGCAGATTAAAGCTCGACAATCAACTTGATGTACCTTGCATCTGTGGAATACCTGAATAGACAACGAATCATCCCAAATTGAGGAGGTGGACTTTGGGAGCAAGATATATTATTTTTTTCCCCTTTTTCTCTTTTTGTGAGTGTGTATGTATATGCTTCTGTGTGAGATTTTGTCTGTATACCTTTGTTTTCACCATTTGTCCTAGGGTTCTGACCATCCCATTTGCTTGTTTTTTTCTTACTTTTAAAATTTTTTCTTCTTAATAATTATTTTTTACTTTAATAACTTTATTTTATTTTATCCTACTTTATTTTCCTTCTTTCTTCCTTCCTTCCTTTCTTTTCTCTTTCCTTCTTTCTTTCCTCTTTCTTTCTTTCTATTTTTTATCCCTTTTATTCTGAGCCGTGTGGATTAAAGGCTCTTTGTGCTCCAGCCAGGCGTCAGGGTTGTGCCTCTGAGGTGGGAGAACCAACTTCAGGACACTGGTCCACAAGACACTTCCCAGCTCCACATAATATCAAATGGCGAAAATCACCCAGAGATCTCCATCTCAACAACAAGACCCAGCTTCACTCTACGACCAGCAAGCTACAGTGCTGCACACCCTATGCCAGACAACTAGCAAGACAGGAACACAGCCCCATCCATTAGCAGAGAGTCTGCCTAAAATCCTAATAAGACTACAGACACCCGAAAACACACCACCAGACAAGGACCTGCCCACCAGAAAGATAAGATCCAGCCTCATCCACCAGAACACAGGCACTAGTCGCCTCAAACAGGAAACCTACTCCACCCACTGAACCAACCTTAGCCACTGGGGACAGACACCAAAAACAACGGGAACTACAAATCTGCAGCCTGGGCAAAGGAGACCCCAAACACAGTAAGATAAGCAAAATGAAAAGACAGAAAAACACACAGCACATGAAGGAGCAAGTCAAAAACCCACCAGACCTAACAAATGAAGAGGAAATAGGCAGTCTACCTGAAAAAGAATTCAGAATAATGATAATAAAGATGATCCAAAATCTTGGAAATAGAACAGAGAAAATGCAAGAAACATTTAACAAGGACCTAGAAGAACTAAAGAGGAAGCAAACAACGATGAACACAATAAATGAAATTAAAAACACTCTAGATGGGATCAGTAGCAGAATAACTGAGGCAGAAGAATGGATAAGTGACCTGGAAGATAAAATAGTGGAAATAACTACTGCAGAGCAGAATAAAGAAAAAGGAATGAAAAGAACTGAGGACAGTCTCAGAGACCTCTGGGACAACATTAAACAGACCAACATTCAAATTACAGGGGTGCCAGAAGAGGGAGCAAAAAAGAAAGGGACTGAGAAAACATCTGAAGAGATTATAGTTGAAAACTTCCCTAATATGTGAAAGGAAATAGTTAATCAAGTCCAGGAAGCCCAGAGAGTCCCATACAGGATAAATGCAAGGATAAACATGCCAAGACACATATTAATCAAACTATCAAAAATTAAATACAAAGAAAACATTCAAAGCAGCAAGGGAAAAACAACAAATAATATACAAGGGAATCCCCGTAAGGTTAACAGCTGATCTTTCAGCAGAAACTCTGCAAGCCAGAAGGGAGTGGCAAGACATATTTAAAGTGATGAAGGAGAAAAACCTACAACCAAGATTACTCTACCCAGCAGGGATCTCATTCAGATTCATTGGAGAAATTAAAACCTTTACAGACAACCAAAAGCTGAGAGCGTTCAGCACCACAAAACCAGCTTTACAACAAATGCTAAAGGAACTTCTCTAGGCAAGAAACACAAGAGAAGGTAAAGACCTACAAGAACAAACCCAAAACAATTAAGTAAATGGGAATAGGAAAATACATATCGATAATTAACTTAATTGTAAATGGATTAAATGCTCCCACCAAAAGACACAGACTGGCTGAAAGGATACAAAAACGAGACCTGAATATATGCTGTCTACAAGAGACTCACTTCAGAACTAGGGACACATACAGACTGAAAGTGAGGGTATGGAAAAAGATATTCCATGCAAATGGAAATCAGAAGAAAGCTAGAGTAGCAAGTCTCATATCAGACAAAACAGACCTTAAAATAAAGACTATTACAAGAGACAAAGAAGGACACTACATAATGATCAAGGGATTGATCCATTAAGAAGATATAACAATTATAAACATTTATGCACCCAACATAGGAGCACCTCAACACATAAGGCAAATACTAATAACCATAAAAGGGGAAGTCGACAGTAACACAATCATAGTAGGGGACTTTAACACCCGACTTTCACCAATGGACAGATCATCCAAAATGAAAATAAATAAGGAAACACAAGTTTTAAATGATACATTAAACAAGATGGACTTAATTGATATTTATAGGACATTCCATCCGGAAACAACAGAATACACATTTTTCTCAAGTGCTCATGGAACATTCTCTAGGATAGATCATATGTTGGGTCACAAATCTAGCCTTGCTAATTTAAGAAAATTGAAATCGTATCAAGTATGTTTTCCGACCACAACGCTATGAGACTAGATATCAATTACAGGAAAAGATCTGTAAAAAATACAAACACATGGAGGTTAAACAATATACTACCTAATAACGAAGTGATCACTGAAGAAATCAAAGAGGAAATCAAAAAATACCTAGAAACAAATGACAATGGAGACACGACGACCCAAAATCTATGGGATGCAGCAAAAGCAGTTCTAAGAGGGAAGTTTATAGCAATACAATCCTACCTTAAGAAACAGGAAACATCTCAAATAAAAAAACTAACCTTGCATCTAAAGCAATTAGAGAAAGAAGAACAAAAAATCCCCAAATTTAGCAGAAGGAAAGAAATCATAAAGATCAGATGAGAAATAAATGAAAAAGAAATGAAGTAAACGATAGAAAAGATCAATACAACTAAAGGTGGTTCTTTGAGAAGATAAACAAAATTCATAAACCATTAGCCAGACTCATGAAGAAAAAATGGAGAAGACTCAAATCAATAGAATTAGAAATGAAAAATGAGAAGTAACAACTCACACTGCAGAAATACAAAAGATTATGAGAGATTACTACAGGCAACTCTATGCCAATAAAATGGACAACCTGGAAGAAATGGACAAATTCTTAGAAATGCACAACCTGCTGAGACTGAACCAGGAAGAAATAGAAAGTATGAACAAACCAATCACAAGCACTGAAATTGAAACTCTCATTAAAAATCTTCCAACAAACAAAAGCCCAGGACCAGATGGGTTAAAGAGGCGAATTCTGTCAAACATTTAGAGAAGAGCTAACATCTATCCTTCTCAAACTCTTCCAAATGATAGCAGAGGGAGGAACACTCCCAAACTCATTCCATGGTACCACCATCACCCTGATACCAAAACCAGAGAAAGACATCACAAAGAATGAAAACTACAGGGCAATATCACTGATGAACAAAGATGCAAAAAACCTCAACAAAATACTAGCAAACAGAATCGAACAGCACATTAAAAGAATCATACACCATGATCAAGTGGGGTTTATTCCAGGAATGCAAGGATTCTTCAATTTATGCAAATCAATCAACGTGATACACCATATCAACAAACTGAAGGAGAAAAACCATATGATCATCTCAATAGATGCAGAGAAAGCTTTTGACAAAATTCAACACTGATTTATGATAAAAACCCTGCAGAAAGTAGGCAAAGAGGGAACTTACCTCAACATAATAAAGGCCATATATAACAAACCCACAGCCAACACTGTCCTCAATGGTGAAAAACTGAAACCATTTCCACTAAGATCAGGGACAAGACAAGGTTGCCGACTCTCACCACTCTTATTCAACATAGTTTTGGAAGTTCTAGCCACAGCAATCAGAGAAGAAAAAAAAAAATAAAAGGAATCCAAATCGGAAAAGGAGTAAAGCTGTCACTGTTTGCAGATGACATGATACTATACATAGAGAATCCTAAAGATGCTACCAGAAAACTACTAGAGCTAATCAATGAATTTGATAAAGTAGCAGGATACAAAATGAATGCACAGAAATCTCTGACACCAATGATGAAAAATCTGAGAGTGAAATTAAGAAAACACTCGCATTTACCATTGCAATGAAAAGAATAAAATATCTAGGAATAAACCTACCTAAGGAGACAATAGACCTGTATGCAGAAAATTATGAGACACTGATGAAAGAAATTTAAGATGATACAAATAGATGGAGAGATATAGCATGTCCTTGGATTGGAAGAATCAACATTGTGAAAGTGACTCTACTACCCAAAGCATTCTACAGATTCAATGCAATCCCTATCAAACTACCACTGGCATTTTTTAGAGAACTAGAACAAAAAATTTCACAATTTGTATGGAAACAGAAGACCCCGAATAGCAAAAGCAATCTTGAGAATGAAAAATGGAGCTGGAGGAATCAGGCTCCCTGACTTCAGACTATACTACAAAGCTACAGTAATCAAGACAGTATGGTACTGGCACAAAAACAGAAATATAGATCAATGGAACAGGATAGAAAGCCCAGAGATAAACCCAAACACATATGGCCACCTTATCTTTGATAAAGGAGGCAAGAATATACAGCAGAGAAAAGACAGTCTCTTCAATAAGTGGTGCTGGGAAAACTGGACGGGTACATGTAAAAGTATGAAATTAGAACACTCCCTAACACTATACACAAAAATAAACTCAAAATGGGTTAAAGACCTAATTGTAATGCCAGACACTATCAAACTCTTAGAGGAAAACATAGGCAGAGCACACTATGACATAAATCACAGCAAGATCCTTTTTCACCTACCTCCTAGAGAAATGGAAATAAAAACAAAAATAAACAAATGGGACCTAATGAAACTTAAAAGCTTTTGCACAGCAAAGGATACCATAATCAAGACCAAAAGACAACCCTCAGAATGGGAGAAAATAGTTGCAAATGAAGCAACTGACAAAGGATTAATCTCCAAAATTTACAAGCAACTCATGCAGCTCAATAACAAAAAAACAGACAACCCAATCCAGCAATGGGAAGAAGACCTAAATAGACATTTCTCCAAAGAAGATATACAGATTGCCAACAAACACATGAAAGAAAGCTCAACATCATTAATCATTAGAGAAATGCAAATCAAAACTACAATAAGATATCATGTCACACCAGTCAGAATGGCCATCATCAAAAAATCTAGAAACAGTAAATGCTGGGGAGGGTGTGGAGAAAAGGGAACACTCTTTCACTGTTGGTGGGAATGTAAATTGATACAGCCACTATGGAGAACAGTATGGAGGTTCCTTAAAAAACTACAAATAGGACTACCATATGACCCAGCAATCCCACTACTGGGCATATACCTTGAGAAAACCACGATTGAAAGAGAGTCATGTAACAAAATGTTCATTGCAGCTCTATTTACAATAGCCAGGACATGGAAGCAATCTAAGTGTCCATCAACAGATGACTGGATAAAGAAGATGTGGCATATATACACAATGGAATATTACTCAGCCATAAAAAGAAACAAAATTGAGTTATTTGTAGTGAGGTGGATGGACCTGGAGTCTGTCATACAGAGTGAAGTAAGTCAGAAGGAGAAAAACAAATACTGTTTGCTAACACATACATATAGAATCTAAGAAAAAAAATGTCATGAAGAGCCTAGGGTTAGGATGGGAATAAAACACAGACCTACTAGCGCATGGACTTGAGGATATGGGGAGGGCAAAGGGTAAGCTGTGACTAAGTGAGAGAGTGGCATGGACATATATACACTACCAAACATAGGGTGGATAGCTAGTGGGAAGCAGCCACATGGCATTGGGAGATCATCTAGGTGGTTTGTGACCACCTAGAGGGGTGGGATGGGGAGTGTGGGAGGGAGGGAGATGCAAGAGGGAAGAGATATGGGAACATATGTATATGTATGATTGATTCACTTTGTTGTAAAGCAGAAACTAACACACCATTGTAAAGCAATTATACTCCAATAAAAATGTTAAAAATAAAATAAAATAAAAGAGGCGGTGGCGCAGTGGATAAGAATCTGCCTGCCAATGCAGGGGACTTGGGTTCCATCCCTGGTCCGGGAAGATCCCACATGCCGTGGAGCAACTAAGCCTGTGCGCCACAACTACTGAGCCTGCGCTCTACATCCCACATGCCACAACTACTAAAGCCCTTGTGCCACAGCTGCTGAAGCCCGAGCACCTAGGTTTTGTGCTCCACAGCAAGGGAAGCCACTGCAATGAGAGGCCCACACACCGCAATGAAGAGTAGTCCCCGCTCGCTGCAACTAGAGAGAGCCTGCGCACATCAACGAAGACCCAACACAGCCAAAAAAATAAATAAATAAATAAATATTTTTTTAAAAAAAAGAGGTGAGAATAAAAAATAACAGAGTTAATATTTATGCTTGGAAATGTTTCTAGCAAGAATAAATGCCAACCATACAGTCACACAGTATACTTGCCTCTTTTCAGGGCACTGAAATCATTATCCATGATGAAATTCATATAAGGAAAGCTTTGAAATTTCAGATTTTATTTATTTTTTAACTCTAATATATGTAGCAATTCTACTAACTGAAAATTACCTAGGTGTCTCACTCACTGAAAATTATATAGGTGCAATCACTTTAGGACTTAGATATTTGAAGCAGTAACTTATGACCTATTTAAGGGAAGAAAATGAATTTATACAGCTTCCGAAAGTATGTAAACTTGCACCAGGAAAAGGCCTAAGGGATGAAAAATGTGCCTGCATGAGTGAGGAAGTGAGTGAGAGATCACGTGTCTAGGTAGAGAAGACACTCCAGTGTCTTGTTCAGATATCACTGGGTACCTTTTAACTGTCCTGTGTGCCTACCTCCCAGCTTTTGTGTGTTTTGCTTCTAAAGATGGCACTTGCAAATTTCTTAAGAGGAACAGCCTTCAACTTCTAGAGCTGCTTCACCTGCCGATGCAGAGTCAAGTGCTCCCCAGTTTACAGTCCCTCTCCCACCAGCCCACAGCCAATGGCTGAGGCAGGGATGGGAAAGCCCAGCTCCTTACCTTGAGCAGAAGGAACAGATTCTCAGGAGCAATTACACTCCAGAGCTCCCCCGGGGATCAGGCTGAGGCAGAGACATTGCCTGAATCACCCCTCTGCTTGGCTCCCTCCTTCTCCCTTACCTTCCCCAGCTCCCTAGTTCTCTTGGGAGCACTGCCTTAATAAAACACTTGTGCAAAAATCTCACCTCAGATCTGCTTAGGGAAGCCCAAGCCAAGAATGTTGTGATGTATGAATGGGCCCTAAGAAAATGTGAAACAGGATTCTTATTGTTGTTTTTGTACCTCAGATAATAGTTTCTATAACACTTAAGTATTTTAAATAACTGCACAGTTTAATAAGCAAGAAGTAGCTTTGCTCCTAAAGACCATTGCATCAGCCCTAGAACAGAGGTCTTAGCCCAAGAAAAAAGATGCTAATAACTGGCACAGCATATATATCTCCAGGTGTGAAAGAAGTTAAGGGTAGCGTGTAAGGCTCCAAAGTAGAAGTAAAAATAAAGAGAAGTCAGCTTAAAGTTTGGTGAGCTTCATAACTGACACTGATGTTATCGATTCTGTACATAATCAATATTTAATAAAAACAAGTTCAAGTCATTCAGAAAGCAAGAAAGCACCCCAACATTAGGTAAATTTCCCCCAAAAAAGAGTATACCTTCCAAACTGAAATAGAACAGGGCAGTAGGTATCAAGGGTTGTTTTCTTGCTTTTCATGAAACTTGAAGACAGCTTTTGGTTTAACTAAGCTAATAAATTCCTCTTTACGAAGAGTCATTCTGAAGCTAGAAATTTAAGAGTGAAGATAATTCATCTCATTTTGTTTTCTATAAATATTTCCTATTTTAACACTGATAAAAAGCTAAATTGAACGTAACATAAATAAGAGAAATCTAAAATACACCTTTTGCCATTACAGGGATTAAAATATATTCTGAATGCCTACTGTGGATGTAATAGTCCTAAGAAAAAAAAACCCACTTAGAACTAATGTACAGCTCACTGTTGGAATCATGGCAAAATAAAGCAGGCTTTCAAGATGAAACCAGAAAGGTTCAGATACCAGGGTCTAGATAGTTCCCATTTTAAATATGGGAAGACATTATAAAAGAACCCAATTTCACTTCAATATAAAAAAAACTCATCATAAAAGGTATCCAACAATTGAATGTTGCTAGAGTGGGATGTTTTTAGTTTTAGGAGAGGATAGCACAAAATACACAAGAATTCTCTCTTTGGGAAAAGGGCAAGCCTAACACAAAGATAACAATCAAACAACCTGGTGACATGTGGGACACCAGGTCCAATCAAGTCCTAACATGTGTGGGGATGGAAGATTAGCCCACATACTATGTTAGCTGTTCCAGGACCCAATGCCATCTAAAGTCTTTGTAAAATCAAATGCATGGCATTTATACCACTTAATATAGAGGAAATCATTCTTGGAACTTACAATATAGAACAAATAACTTCTAAGCTCTGTTCTTTTTTTTTCTTTTGGACTCTTAAATCAAGTGTTTATTTTCACTAAGTACCTAATTCTTCATAGGGACAATTTATAATCCAGCTGATAAACAATGACTTATTTTTTTAAGGATAATACAACTATTGTACAGAGAAAGTGGATAGTCCAGAAAAACATTTTTTTAAAAAAAGAGTAAAAAGCAGACATTGTGTCTACACTGATTTAAAGTCCCTTCTGAATTATTCAGCACCCCCTACTCCGATTTGCCTGCTAAGACATGGTTTATGAGTCATCCGTGGGGAACAGTAAAATATACTGCACTTGACTAAAAATAAGTAGGAACATTTAATAATAAATCTACTTTCTTGATAGTCTTGGGTCATCATTAAATACTGATCACTTGGAGAAGTGTTGGGTTGTGTGATGCTTCCCTCCCCTCACAGAAAGGCCAGAAGAAAATCAGCCACGGGCCCTGCCAGAAGATGATGGAATATCTGACATGACATGAAACACGGAGAAGAAAATAATATTGATTTTAAATGCCTGGAACCTGGAGTTCACTTATCAAGATGAACAGCAAAGTTGCTGGTTATCTTTTCCTTGTGATCACTATAAAATGACTTCTTGTCCCTTGAAGTAAGAAATGACACATAGTCCAAATTTTTTACTTATAACACCAAGTAGAAAATAGCAATTTGACAAAGGGGTCAGAAAAGAACATTTGCCAGGATTCTGGCTCTTGAATAAAGCATAGGCAAGTTATTGTTTGTAAATAAGAAGAACTGTGCATATATATTTTCGACTTCCATTTTAGCATTTCTTTAAAGATTTGTAAAATGGAACTTTAGAGGAACATTGGAAGGATTTAATTACATCATCCTTATAGGTAGTTGCCATAAAATGGAGGGTAGACTACAACTGACAATGATTTTTCCCATCTGTGAGAATCTTCTTAAACAAAATGTGCATAAGATTAAAAACAAGTCACATACATTTCTCCTCAGAAAGAATTACAGAAAACAGCAACTTAATATCTGATGCTTACTAAATGCAGGCAATACTCCCACAGATGGCAAACAGAAAATCCAGCAGAAAATGAAGTACCCAAGGTTGGTGGAATGAATAACCTTGAATCTAGAAAATGCCAGGAGTTGAACACTCCACCACATCAAGGAAAACATCTGTGAATCAGTTTTGAGAGGCATTTCAGATGGGACATCAGTGTGAATGAAGGGATTCATTTTACAGACCGAAAGTTCTAGAACCCCACACCTAGCAACTTACCCACTGTGTGCAGAGTACTTACCAGATGTCTGAGGATTGACTGAAGGTGACGTCCACTTAGTCAAATCACAGCGCTGTCCTCTGTGGAGGAAGGACACAGATCAGAGAAAACTCAATGTGAAAGAAATTTCGAATTCTCATGGAAAGAAACAGCCCTTTGCACTTCAAAATCAAAACCTATAATATTCTTTAAAACACATGAGGAAGAGACATTAATAAATTAGTGACATTAGTTTCTAAATGGATGACAAAAACAGACATCATCAAATCAGAAATCTTAGTGCTATACCCAGCCTATAGGGTTTATACACTCTCTCTACTAAGATGCTGATCTACAATTCAACCTCTTAACCTATCAAAATAATTAAGCGGCAGTTGAACAACAATGATATCCAAAATGTTCTAGAAGTAGATATAATGATCTTTCCCTGGTTGATAGTGAAACTGATAGTAATTTTAAGAAATCTTTCAAAGAAGAGCAGTGCTGAATAGGAAAGATTTTCAGTGAAATTGCATCTATGTACAAATAGTCATTATTTTTGATGTGTGTTTTTGTATTGCCTTCATTAACAAGTTGTTATGTAGTTTTGGACTTGACATTGAATTTAGATTTCAAGATCTTTCCAAGATTTTGTGTTGGGTGGGGGAGTGGCATAGTTCCAGGTGGTGTCAGAAGTACATAGAAGTAAGAGGAAGCCCATCTGCATTTGGAAAGAAGGTAGAGGCAGAAAAATTGGCAATTGAAATATGGGAAAATGATGTCTGTAAAATCTGAACTGGAGTTTTCCCAAGGTCGTCATCTATTTATGGAGATTTCTACAGTAAAGTCCCGGGTAGAAAGGTACATCCACAAATGAAAAATATGTTATTATAAAAAAAAAAGCAGATTTGGGTCTATATGGACAGACATGGAAAAAAATTCTCAGGTCATAGTATTACTTTTAAAAACTCAAGTAATGTAGTAATACAGGTACTATGACCCCAGTGTGTTAAAACAAACCTCACTAATCTAGGTGTAAAAACACAGACATGAATATTGTTATATGCAGAGAACATATTTGAAGGGATAACAGGAAACTCAACTGGGCTGCCTCTGGAGAACTGGTACTGTAGGGAGGTAAAAAGGGCCTTTGTATTTTAACCTAACATTGAACAATTATGCAATATTTTATCACAAAACATATTACTTTTACAATTAAAACTGAAAAAACAAGAATCCAATTCATCTAAACTTCCTATGGAAATAAATATTCCATTCTAAGTATATAGAAATAGAGAATATACAGAATCACCTACACATACTTCACTGATTTATTTATTTATTTTTTAATTATTTTTTGGGGGTCCCACGCTGTGAGACTTGTGGGATCTTAGTTCCCCAACCAGAAATCAAATCCAGGTTCCTCGCGGTGGAAGCATGGAGTCCTAACCACTGGACTACCAAGGAATTCCCATTACTTCTCTGTTTAGTAAATATTTACTATGACCCAGCTCTAAGCATGGATTGCATCATCATATTTATTCGACATAAAAACTCTAAAATGTTTGTACTGTGATTATTCCCATTTTATAGAAGAGAAAACTGAGAAGTTGGGTATCTATTCAAGAATTACACAAAGCTGGCATTCAAACCCAGGCACCCTGACCATGTTTAGCTTCCATGGTACTGCCCCCTCCATGGCATTTACCATAATTTCAATATTACATTTATACTTGTAGTGATGTATTAATATGAGACTGTAAATTCCATGCAGACAGGGATCATGTGTGTATTAGAACCATGATGTATATCCCCAGCACTGAGATAGTGCCTCCCCACAGCTTCGTTGAAAAGGTGAATAATTAAGTGCCCCGTCTAGCGCTGGGAAGTTAAAAATGTTTTATGTCTTTTGGGACTGTAAAATAAGACGAGTTCCAAAAAAGGTCACTGATTAATAACCATGCTCCTCGTTTTGAGAAACCACTTGCTACCTATGTGCTTCTGTAACCAGAGATTTAAATACTGGACACATTTTCGCTTTCCTTCTATAATTCCCTAAGTGATTATACAGCATAAAACTGATGCATTGTTCCATAAGCCTTTCTGCTTCATGGCTAGGATATTGCAACATTTGGGAAAGCCAATGTTGAAATACTAAACTACATGGGACTTCCCTGGTGGTGCAGTGGATAGGAATCTGCCTGCCAACACAGGGGATGCAGGTTTGATCCCTGGTCTGGGAAGATCTCACATGCTATGGAGCAACGAAGCCCGTGTGCCACAACTACTGAGCCTGCGCTCTAGAGCCCATGAACCACAACTACTGAGCATGTGTTCTGCAACTACTGAAGCCCTTGTGCCAAGAGCCTGCACTCCGCAACGAGAAGCCACCGCAGTGAGAAGCCCGCGCACTGCAATGAAGAGTAGCCCCCGCTCGCCACAACTGGAGACAGACCGCATGCAGCAACAAAGACCCAACACAGCCAAAAAAATAAAAATTAAATTAAATCTTAAAAAAAAAAGTTTTTTAAAAAAAGAAATACTTTAACTACAAAGAGGTGAAGCAGTATAAACAGTTTGTCATGAATTATTTAGCTACTGGCATATAGTGGGCAAACTACTATAACTGACTTGGTGTTATAGTCATATGTGAATCAAGGCCTCAACCTACCAACTTTTTCATCCTAGTATTATTACTCTAGGTGTTGAAGGGTGTAAATGGGTCTTTGGTAAAGGAGAGACTGAAAGGATGAATGAGTGTGTGTGTCTGTGTGTCTGTGAATAGGCCTCTATGAATCTCTGTGTGTTTATGTATCTCTGTGTGCGCACTGGTCTTTCAAAAGAGGAAAGATAGTTTTCTATAATGTAGACAGAAACCTAATAAATAGTTACACAAAATCCCCAAATCTCAGATCCTATTAGTGCTGGTGTAAACAACAGCTGTTTTTCATTCAACAAGGGTGCCAAGACTATTAAAGAGGGAAAGATAGTCTATTCAACAAATAGTGCCGGGAAAACTGGAAATCCACACACAGAGGAATGAAGGTGAACTCCTATCTCACACCATACACAAAAAATAGCTCAAAATGGATCACAGATGTAACTATAAGAGCTAAAACTATAAAATTCTTAGGAGTAAATATAGGAACAAATCTCTGTGACCATGGGTTAAGGGATGGTTTCACAGATATAAAACAAAAGCACAAACAACGAAAGAAAAAATAAATAAGTTGGACTTCACCAAATTAAAAACTTCTGTGCTTCAAAGGTCACCATCAAGAAGGTGAAAAGACAACCCAAAAAACAGAAGATTTTTGCAAATCGCGTATCTGGTAAGAGACTTATATCCAGAATATTTTAAGAACTATTATAACTTAACCATAAAAAGACAAATAACTCAATTTAAAAATGGATAAATAATCTGAATAGACATTTCCCCCCAGAAGATATACAAATACATAAAGAGATGTTCAACCAAAACAGAAAATTAAGTCAAAACCACAATGAGATACTACTTCACACCCACTAGGATAACTATAATCAGAAGACAGATTAGAAAAAGTGTTAATGAGAATTTGGAGAAATCAGAGCCCTCCTACATTGCTTGTGGGAATATAAAATGCTTCAGCTGCTTTGGAAAACAGCCTGGCAATTCCTCAACTGGTTAAACATAGAATTACCATATGGCTCAGTAATTCTATTCCTAGTTATGTACCGAAGAGAAATGAAAATACATGTCCACAAACAAAAAACCTTCATGTACCTTTTTCGTGGCAGCATTATTTATAATTGCCAGAAGGTGGAAATAATCCCAATGTCCATCAACTGATGAATGGATTAAAAAATGTGATATATCCATACAATAGACTGTTATTCAGCAATAAAAAGAATGCAACATGAATACACATGACAACATGGATGGACCTTACAAAAAATTATACTAAATGAAAGAAGCCACTCACAAAGGCCACATATTATATGACTCCATGTATATGAAATGTCCAGAATAAGCAAATCCACAGAGATAGAGAGCAGATTAGTGGTTGTGCAGGACTGGAGGGGCAGAGAAGGTGGGGAGTGGATGCTCAGGGGTGTGGGATTTCTCTTTGGGGTGATAAAAATGTTCTGAGATTAGACTGTAGAAACGGTTGCACCACTTTGTGAATATACTAAAAATCACTAAATCATACATTGTGAGTGGGTGAATTTTATGTTTTGTAAATGATATTTCATTAAAGCAGTTTAAAAAAAAAGGTTATCTTTCAGTAAGTTTGCCAGTGAATATTAGTTGGCTTCTTTCAAAAGTGACAAAATACTTACTTACACTCTCCAAGAAAACAGTAAGTAGCGAACATTTACATTTTTAAGAGACAAACTATTGTAATTCTCCATGGGATTTCTTGTGATGGGAAATACATACAATTATATTTTACCTTTGCCAAAGAAGAGCATATGCCTGCAAAGTACCACTAATGACAGATGCCACAGTGCTTGAGATATAGTCTTATTTCAAAGCAATGAGGAGCTTTAGTCAAGTGTGAAGTTTTTGTTTCTTAGTGGAGGGAAAAAAAACCTACAAATATCTGAGGCTTACACTACAAGGCCTAATTTTGTGAATCTATATACTGAACACAAAGGACTAGCATTCAATGCTCTTCCCAAGATATTCAATATTGAAATTTTGTTTTCAAGTGAAGAATAACTGGGCAAGACTGAATCAAAACAGAGATCATTTCACTGTGATCTGCTACTGAACATGGAAAATTATTGTTTTGCAAACAAACAGAATGTTAGAGAACAGTTATATCAGTGAGTTTTTGCAGCGTAACCAACCACCTAAAACCTGTGTGGCTTAAATCAGTAAATATTTATTTTGGTTCACACAATCATCTCAAGTTGGTGAGAATGGCAAGAGTGTAGATCCCACTGCACAAGCACTTCTCAAGCCTCTGCTGTGTCACATGTGCTAACGTAGCATTGGGCAAAGCAAGCCACATGGTCGGGCCCAGATTCAAAGGATGGAGAGAGAGCCCCACTTCTTGATGGGACTTTGAACCCTTTAAGGGCATGGATACAGGGAGGGAAAGACTTGGCGGCCATCTTTACAATCTACCATAGTATTGTTTCCAAATGGAACACACTCCCAGTGATGGCCCACAGATATTTTACAGTTTATTACAGTACAGTTTTTAGTCACGGTACAGCTTACATGTAAAAATATATGTATTTTACCATGGTACACGGAGAGAGGATGTACAGTGCATATACATTAATGCAACTTCTATTTATGGAAAATGATATCAGGTCTCTATTGAAATTAATTGTATCACTATAAATATACTAATGGCTATTTACTATGGTAACATTATCATGTTACCAGTTATTTATCAGTCATCTTTTCTTTTTAAGTGAATATATTTAAGTGGAAAAGATAAGTAATAAGTTCAGGTGAAAGACAGATTTCGCCAAATCCATAGAAGTGGCTCAGGAATAACCCAAATTTAGAAACCCATGGGGTAGGACAATGCTTCTGAAACTTAACATACATACAAATCGCCAAAGTTATAGGCAGATTCTGATTGAGACCAGAGATTCTGCAGCTCTAACAAGCTTCAGGGAGGTGCTGATGTTGCTGGTTCTAGAGCACACCCTGAGCAGCAAGCACGTAGAGGGGCAGAAGCCTGGCTATCAGAGAAAGCCGAGAACAGTCATTTACCAGCCATATGGTCTTCAAGCAGCTGACTTCACCTCTCTGATATATATATATATATAAATCACCTTGCTGTACCCTGAAACTAACACTATATTGTAAGTCAACTATAGTTATATTTTTTTAAAAAAGCAATAGGATCTTTGAAACTCATTTTGCCAAAGCAATCACATTTGGTACTTTCACATAGCGTATGCACACATTGACGTCTCCTCAGAGCCACTCCACAAGCATATATTGAGCACCCCCTGTGGCCTGACACTGTCCTTTGCTCTGAGGACATGACAGTGACCAAGCAAGAGAAACCACTGTCCAAGTTGAGCTCACACCCTAAACCCCAAACTGCTCACATAACTCTCCTCTGAGTTGCACTGAAAGAGAGTCTGCCGAGGGCCTGACGTGGTCACATACATGTTTACACTTCCCTATGGTGATCTTCGAACATTTGAGCTGACTATTAACACTTACATAATGGGAGATTTCATATAAAACATCGGAACCCCAGCGTCTCTTGGAAATCTGGAAGACTGGGCAACAGAGACCCAGAGAGCCGCCTGTACGCCAGCCACAGCTGAGAGGTGGCCGTCTCTCCTGAGAAGGTCTGGGTCTGCCAGGTCTCCACAGCGCCACCTCCTGATCACTTCCACCAGATGGCCCCTCACTCATGTTCTCTGGCTCTTCTCCCTGCACTGGGTTAGCGACGCTCCCCAAGATGAAACCACAGTCAGTAATGCTGATGAGCATGGAAAGAAGGGGAGTCCACCTTCCTAGTCTGTGCATTTTTCCTTTACCATCGTGCAATAAATGTCTAGCAAGGGAGCAATTTCCTCATTCCTCTGCCCCTCCCTAAAGTCTAAACCTGCCAGTTTGAGAAACCATTCTAAGCTCTGCCCAGAAAAGTTATAGCTCCTGGATCTGTAATTTACTGTGGCTAACTGGATCTAAAATGGTTAACTGGGGGCTCTTTATAGGAGTTTATTATGAGTCATTTTATGAGTGTTATTTTTTTTCTCTAAATAGTGGCGATGGCTTTGCAGTTACCTAGCTACCTTCTTTTGCCTGGTTTCCCTTGTGCATTGGTTTTCTGTGGCTGCATCACAAAACTGCCACAAACATCACAGCTTAAAACAACATGAATTTAGTAGCTCCTGGTATTGTAGGTCAGAAGTCTGGGTCCAGATGCTGGGCTCTCTGTTGAACATCTTACGAGGCTAAAATCAAGGTCTCTGTAGGCTTCCTTCCTTTCTGGAGCCTGAGGAATGATCCACTTCCAAGTTCAGGCAGGTTGTTGGCCAGTTTCACTTCCTTACATTCATAGGACTGGGGGCCGTTCCAGCTGGCTGTCAGCAGGGGGCCAAGCCAAGCACCCAGATGCTACCTACACTCCTTGTCTCACAGCCCCACCTCTTCCAGGCCAGCAGCAGACAATCTCCCCCGCATGGAATCCCTCTCTCTCCTTGAATCTTTCTTTAGTCTCTACTAGAGACTCAGCTGACTAGGACAGGCCCACCAAAGAAAAGCTCATTCTGCAAGTCAGCTGCACCATCTAACATAACCTCATCACAGGAGTGACATCCATCAAGGTCACAGTTGCCAGGGTAGGAGTCCTGGGGCCATATGAGAATTCTGCCTGCTATACCTAGTACCTAATTGCTGCATGCATTTGTTGTCTGTATGCATTTCTTTTTCTCAGGCTGCGAGCTGACATCATGTCACAAGGAAGGCTAACTGGCCAACAGACAGGATGCATGGAAGTTAAACCCAGCTAGTAGCTTTGTAACAGTTCTCCCATTCATCACTACAGTAGCTAATGCTCTAACCCTAAGAATGCATGTACTCTACCAACTTCCAGATGTATATGAGATGTTTCTCTTCTTGAACTTAAACTGACCTTATGAAATTAGATGTGTAGAAAATTGATATTCTGAAGGAGAAGGAGGGGGAGAAGAAGGAAAAGATGAAGAAAACAGATACATAACTAGTACCTAGAAGGACCAAAAAAACATTTTAAGTATCCAAATACCATCATGCGCTAAAAGTTTTTTAATTAAATTGTTATATTTTCTACATGGTCTCAACCAATTTAACAGCTTTTCACTCAACAGACTTGGCTATTTGGAAATTACATAGAGGCAATGTATACATAACCACACTAACAGTTGAAGGAAAAGGATAAAAATAATTAAAAGCATGCTTAATATAGTCACTAGCTCATGGCATAACAACCAATTAATGAGAAATTACTAAGTCCAGGTACTGCTCTCAGTGTTTCTTGTATATTAACTCGTTAAATCTCACCAAACTCCATGTAGCAGAAACTTTCTACAAATGAGGAGACTGAGTCACAGAGTAGTTATATTACTGATCCAGAGTCACGTGGTGAGTAAGAAAAGGCATGTGAATTCAAACCGTTGACCCTTCCTCTTAAAACCATAGCTGTCTGCACTCATCTGTGTTTCCATGTTGTGAAATAGGGGTGCTTCCTACATCTATTATACAGCACAAGATGGTGGCCAAGCACCTATGCACTGCACTCAAATAGATCTGGTTCACATCCAAGGCCAAGGGGTGAGAGTTGGGGCTGCAGCCTTGCCAAGGGGTGCGACTCTATAATTTGCATAAAGACACCCCATGTGCCAGCAGCAGCCTTGTCCAAGCAAGCCTATGAAGTCTTCTTAAAAAAGAAAATAATCCAGGCATTCCTTAACCCCCTATATCCTTATTTGGAAGAAGAGGGGAGGTGAAAACTGTGACTGATTCCTTCTTTCTCTTTTTCATTCCTTCCAAACCCTTTTCCATTGTCCTACATTTGAAGTTGAGACATTATGAAAAGATGGCAACAAAGCAAAAGCTAACACTAGAAGCAAAGAATAGAAACCACTGGCTCCCTTTCCTACTATAGAGAAGAAAGTGAGCCTTTCTTTAGGTAATGAGAAAGGAAAAACCTGTAGTTCAATATCCTCCAACCTTTTCCATCAGTTCCACCCAGCCAAAGCAGGGACATCATGGCACTGGGTGCCATCAGCAGCACAGACCCCAAGAAACACAGGCTTAGCAGTTGTAATAATAGGTCACTGGAGGCGGAGATGGAGGTGGAGGTGGAAATGGAGTTGGGGTGGGGGGCACATCCTGATACCTGTATTAAAGGAACTCTTGATTTCCAAGGGGGAGGGGAGTGGGGGAGGGATGGATTAAGAGTTTGGGGTTAGCAGATGCAAACTATTATATATAGGATAGATAAACAACAAGGTCCTACTGTATAGCACAGGGAACTATATTCAATATCCTGTGATAAACCATAATGGAAAAGAATATGAAAAATTATATATATATATATATATACACAATTGAATCACTTTTCTGTACACCAGAAACTAACATAACATTGTAAATCAACTATACTTCAATTAAAAATTAAATAAATAGAAAAGGAACACTTGCTTTCAACGATGCATTTCCACCACTAGGTTGGACAAGCCCACGTGTCAGGTGGCGTCTACTCAATGATTGCTCCTGGTACCAGCAAGGCGCTGACCAAGGACTGTTATCACCCAGGGTCCTCTCTGTGAGGAGGTGAGTGATTAGAACTATTCTTTAATCAGTCCTCTTTATGTTCTCCTATGGTTCCATCTCAGCTCCATTGCCCTGGTGGGCACAGAGCAGAAGTTACAGAAGTTTAAATGTATTTTGTCAGAGAAACTTCCCTTTAATCTGATGCTTCCTGGAGTTGCTTATTTGGGGGAGGTCTTAGTTTTTCCCAAGTTTTATTTGGTAGAATTTCTCAAGCCACATAATTTGACTTAAAATTGCTATGCACTGCAACCAGAACACTCAAATAAGTTTGAGATCAGACATAATTCTCAAGGTCCTTGGCTGCCTGTGGTCGTCAGTGATCCCTCAGAACATTCAAACAGGGTCTTAGTTTCAGAAACTTGGATGTGTGCCAACCCAGGTAATTATTCTCTGCCTACCTTATTTCCCCAGGCAATTTTAATTGAAAATGGTATTATCCTTTACCTCAGCTCTAATCTGCTCTGAAGTGTCCCTGTGTCCTGCTTCTTCCTCCCATCATAAGCTGAGCTGGTTTCTTTTTGAAGCTTAAGTTAAAAAAAAGAAATGTTTCTGAGTCTCCCAAGGGGGAAAATATCAGATAAATATGAGCCATTTAATTAGTCTCAAACCAGTGCACCAAATACCACTGGCAGCAGCTGCAAGAAACCCCTCCTTGATGCCTAACCTTATGAAAAGTTTCTTTTGTGGATAGAAATACAAAGGTTTTCTTACTGAAAACTGACCAAAAAAGAAAAAAGGGTGGGAGGAGGGGAGTGGGAGAGACAATGAGATGACTTTACTCTCCTGAAATGATTTTAAAAGGTACTGTTGCCTTGATTCAGAGTTGGCAGAACAAAATGCACCATTTAATACAGGATGCCCAAAATTCAATGAAAATGTAAAAGAAACGTGCTTTTCGGTTACTTCCAACAAGCACACACTTAAACCAGTAATGTCCAATAGAAATATGATGAAAACCGCAATTGTGAGTTACATATGTAATTTTACTTTCCAGGAGCATTATTAAAAAGGTAAAAAGAAACAGAATACTACTCAGCAATAAAAAGGGAAAGAACTCTTGATAACATAATTTGGGTAGATCTCAAGGGAACTTTGCTGAGCAAGAAAAGTTAATCTCAAAAGGTTACAAACTATATAGTTCCATTTGCATGGCATTCTTGAAATGACACAAGTACACAAATGGATAACAGATTACTGATTTCCAGTAGTTACGGAGGAGAGGAGGTAGGCTATGGCTACATACCTGGCAAACATGATCCTTGTGATAGAATTCTTATGTATTTTGACAGTGGTGGTGGTCACATGAATGTACACAGGTGAATAAACTGCACAGAACTAAACACACACACACACAGAGACACACAAAGACCAGTACATGCAAATCTGGTAAAATCTGAATAAGGTCAGTAGGCTGTATCCATATAAATTTTGTGGTTGTGATGCTAAACCTAGGTTGTGTAAGATGGTACCAACTGCATGTGGATCTATGATAGTCTGAGAATTAAAAGTTTAAAAATGTGAATTTAATGTTAATAAGAGCTAACCCAGTATTTGCAGAATTCTCTTGTATAATTGAGGTACATGCAATTGATAGAAAAATTATTGAGATAGTTTAAAATTCCTTTTTTTTTTCTTCTTTCATTCTAAGTCTTTGGAATCCAGTGTGTAGTTTACACTTAAAGAACATTTCAACTTCCACGTGTGCTCTGACTCCAGGTACTGGGTAGCAAAAATGCTTCAAACTGAGCCTAATATCCATTTCCCAACCCCCTCCAGTGACACAAACTAACATTGAAACACCTTTGCTTTCTGGAAGTCTCTCCTAGGGCAGGTTTATAATGAAACCCTTAGAGCTTAGACAGTCACTGGAAAATATGATCGGCTGAGAGAGAAAATTTCATCACTGGTACCAACCTGAATTTGTTTTGGAGCACAGATCCAAGATACAAATGAATAACTAATCCCTATTAAGGAGAGTTCTAGTATCTTCTAAGAAATAATTCCTAAGAAGAATTTCAAGAGCTATAACACATAGACTGGGCTCAAGGATTAAGATTTTAAACTATTTTTGAATCTTTGTAACTTCTCCTGTTGGGATTTTTCTCTCTCTCTTTGCTTTCCTATTTCCCCGTGGTGATTAGAAGTGGGATGATTTAAATAAGAAAGCCTTGTGGGTTTGTGCTTCAGAGCCATGAAACTCAGAGATTCAATTTTCCTCTTCAGGCAGTCATGGAGGAGAAAGAAACAGGTGATAAGTGTGTGATGACAACTTTGAAAAATACATAAAATTAGGCCAAATCTCTTGGGACTCTGAAAAGTAAAACAGAGAGCAGACTTGGTTCTCAGACCAGGTGTGATAAGAAGCCCAGGGCTCAATCTCAAAAGACCAGTGCAGTCTCCATCCTCCAGAGAAAGTGGAAACGAGATGAGGAAATACTATTCTCAAATGGAGCCTTGAGGTATAAAAAGAGTGGGTTTTGGAATGAGAGAGACCTATCTTTGAGAATACAAGTCAATTAACCTCTCTTGGCCCTAGCTTCCTTGTTTGTAAAGCAGCAAAATTATCTACCTGACTCACTGTTGTGAAGTTAAACGGAATAATACACGAAAAGTGCTTATCACATTCCCCAATCCAAGGTGGATGATCAGTTACTGTCCTCTCCCTCCTCCTCTATTTCTGCACTCAAGTAAGAGGCACCCAGAGAAAATGGTGTGTGCAAATTAAGCTAAGAATATAACAACAGAAACTCGAGTTGTTGCTCTAGAGTAAGAGAGCCGGAGAGAAAAATATTTCATTTTAATCTGTTGTGCTTCACTTCTAACCTGCTGGTAGGAAGCTGGTTTCAGGATCAAGCTAGATTTATAGCACTTTTGAGACAGCTAAGTAGGAGAGAAGCAGGTACCCCTAAGGCAGAGGACACAAAAGAGTCTAGAAAAATGGAAACAGGGCTTGTTTGACCAGAGAATCATGACCTCAAAAACCTTTATGTAGTCACATCCTTCATAAATATAAAATGCATCCTCCAGTCAGCAAGTGAAAATAGAAAAAATAAATAAATAAAGAGTATGGCACAGCTTACAAGAACCACTCAATGACTTAAGTTCTCTTGTTATGAATTATCTAAATTTGAGACTGGTGTTTATGTTTATTGGATCATTTTTTTTAGTCACAGACAACTGGTCAACCACTTGTTCTATGAGAAATTACATCACCAGCTGGCCCACTGGAGCCCAATACACTGGGATATGGCAACAAGTTGGGTTTGTTTTTGTTTTTTTTTTTTTTAAATAAGATGTTGAGGGTAGGAGTTTTATTTATTTATTTATTTATTTATTTATTTATTTATGCTGTGTTGGGTCTTCGTTTCTGTGCAAGGGCTTTCTCCAGTTGTGGCAAGTGGGGGCCACTCTTCATTGCGCTGCACGGGCCTCTCACTATCGCAGCCTCTCTTGTTGCAGAGCACAAGCTCCAGACACGCAGGCTCAGTAGTTGCGGCTCACGGGCCCAGTTGCTCCGTGGCATGTGGGATCCTCCCAGACCAGGGCTCAAACCCGTGTCCCCTGCATTAGCAGGCAGATTCTCAACCATTGCACCACCAGGGAAGCCCACAAGTTGGGTTTTTATTGATGGAACTGAACTCTACAAACTCTTCAAGACCCAGAACATGGCTGCTGAGGCCAAGGCCCTGACACAGGTACCATACTGAATAGACGGGCTCCAAATGCACAGTCTAGAATAATCTGTATGGACAACAGCCTGCTCTGATTCTGTTTTCTGTTCATCTGCATTTGATTTTATGAACAAACTAAAGCAGCTGATTTATCTACAACTCTAACAAGTTCTCTTTCTTTGCCAGCACCACCACTGGCACCAAACTAGGCTAACCAGCTGGCAGGATCCCTCTGAAACAGCTTCTGGGAGAAGGTGGGATGGTTTTCTGCCATAGCTACTTCTGATCTCAGAATCAAAGTCTACGAGTACTACCTGAAGCAAGACTAAGTCTCACAAGGAAACTCCAGCAACTGAAGTAAAATGAAATGAGGAACTAAGACACAGATGTGCTCACTCTCCTAGGACATTCAGGCTTCATCAGTGGCTGGACTCAGAGGCAGAGCTGGTTTTATTAATCAAAAGGATTAATTCCCTGTTTTTTATTTGCATATAGTAAAATTCACTCTTTCTGGTATACAGTTCTATGAGTTTTGACAAATGCATAAATCTCATTACCAACACACAAATCAAGACATAAAACATTTCCATTACCCCCAAATCTCTCTCACGCTTTCCCGAGGCAGTCAGCCCCTCCTCTCAATCCCACCCAACCTCTGGTTAAGGAATCATACACAACATAGCCTTTTGAGTCTGACTCTGACCTCCTTCACTTAGCATGATGCAGTTTGTGATCCATCTATGCTGATGTGTTCATCAGTAGTTTGTTCCTTTTTACTGCTGAGTAGTATTTCAATGTATGGATATACCACAGTTTGTTTTTTCATTCCCCAGCTGGAAGGACATCTGGGTTGTTTCCAGTTTCTGATGATTATAAATAAAGCTACTACAAATATTAGTGTACAGATTTTAGTGTGAAAATAAGTTTTCATTTCACTTAGTTAAGTACCCAGGAGTGGGATTGCTGGGTCACATGTAAGTGTATGTTTAACACTATACAAAACTGCCAATCTATCTTCCAAAGTGGCTGTTCCATTTTACATTTTCACCAACAATGAATGTATGAGAATCACAGCTACTCTGAAACCTCACTCACTTAGTACTACCCATTTTTTTTCTTCTTATTTTTGCTACTTTAATGGGTGTGGAGATATTGTGATTTTAAAATAATGAATATTCAAGAGCAATCACATTTCAGAGTTCCATATATCGTACCTATAAGTCAGTAACATATTATTATCTTCTTTTTAGAGATAAGGAAACAAGCCCAGACAATTAAGTAAATTCACACATTTACAACATGCAGAAGAAGATATTCTGGTTAAAGAAGAAATGTTCTGGGGCTTCCCTGGTAGCACAGTGGTTAAGAATCCACCTGCCAATGCAGGGGACATGGGTTCCCCTGGTCCAGGAAGATCCCACATTCCGTGGAGCAACTAAGGCCATGCGCCACAACTACTGAACCAGTGCTCTAGAGCCCACGAGCCACAACTACTGAAGCCCGTGCACCTAGAGCCCATGCTCTGCAACAGGAGAAGCCACAATGAGAAGCCTGCACACCACAACAAAGAGTAGCCCCTGCTCACTGCAACTACAGAAAGCCCACACGCAGCAACGAAGACCCAATGCAGCCAAAATAAAAACAAAAACAAACAAACAAAAAATGTTCCTTCTACAAGTTTGCAAGTATGTATTTAATACCTACAAATAATAATACATCAATAATAATAATCATAACAGAGTCCCATTTAACAATAGGAAATAACTCTCTGATGCATCATAACTTTCATTAGTTTAAAAATTCATAAATCATTGATAATTCAATCATATATATGTATATATAGTTGTATACGTACTACACACACACATTTTTACTACAAAAGAAAGCTTGTCAAGCATATTGGCAGTTTAAATTTGATCACAAAAGGGGGAGTATTTATTATTTTAGAAAAAAGAAACAAAATTATACCAGCAATATTACATTATTTGCATAATGATCTGGTTACAAATGTTAGCTATTCCAAGAAATATCTCCATTTTTCAAAAATGTATTGACTCTTTGTTCTGTTACTGTTTGTACTTTACGAAAACTAAAGATATGGTTTTGAATTTTTAACATGTCTTCTTTTTTACCACTTTGTTGTAATATTTACATGTCCTCTTCTGCTAAGGATCATTTTATGTGTTCCTTATCTATTCTCATAAATAGAACAGGAAATTAAATGTGTTCCATGAAAAATAGTTGTTTCACTCATTCAAAAAATATTTATTGGATTCCTATTGGGGGGAGGGGAAGAGAAGGGTGATGTTTTTATTGTAGATAGGGGGCCCCAGTGGGGTCTCATTAATGAAGTGACATATGAGCAAAGACTTAAGAGAAGTGAGAGAGTAAGCCTTGTGAAGATCTGGAGGGAAAGGATTCCAGGCAGAGGGATTAGCAGGTGCAAAGGCCCTAAGGGGAGTGTGTGTTTTACAAGGCTGAAAAGATCAATGTGGCTGGAGCACAGCAAGGTGAGCAGGAGGACACTAAAAGGAGGTGAAATCAGCAAAAGGAAGCCAGATCATTCAAAGACGATGATCAAACCTGATTCTCGGTTAAATGAGAAGCCAATGGAGCACTTTTAAGCAGCAGAGTTACATAGTCTGACCTAAGTTTTAAAGGAAACTTCACTATTTGGAGAACCGACTGTAGCAAGGCAAGAGTGAAACAGAGAAACCAATTAACAGGCTTGGTCAATGCTGGTTACCAGTTGACACTGGGGAAAGTGGTCAATTCGGTACATATTTTGGATGTAGAGGCTGATGGATCGCGTGTATAGTATAAGAAAAGGAAATGACTTCGAAGCTGAAATCTAGCATCAAAAAGGTTAAAGAAACAAAATCATTTAGTCTGAAAAACAATGAATAGTTTCATTTCAACAAGGATTTTTAAGAACCTGAAACACAGTAACTGTATTGACTACCTGACCTCCAACTTTTGAGAGTCAGGAGTGAAGACAGGAAACTGAGACTGCCATTTCCAATAAGTAGCTTTTGGAACACTTGCTGCCATCAGTCACTGAGGGAGAGTCATTGAGAATTCTGAATAAAGATCAAAATCAGAATACCATTCTTTCTATTCTGCCCTTAATGACTTGTATATAATATATTCCATATCAGCTATTGTAGCTGAGTTTGACAGGAATTATCCAGATGAATGGATTAAACAACAGATAAACAAAATGACTGAAATGTAAATAGATGAAGATTAATGCAATGGAGAGCGTGAACCAACATGCAGGAAGAGATAAGACTCAAAATAGTAAATTATAATTTCAAAAGTTTCATATACTGCATCAATTGTCTAGAATAATAAAAATCTGGAAGACCTGGGGTTTAGCATACAAATTTTTTTCATTCCTCTCAGAAAGTTAAGGATACTGTCAAGATGAAAACCACTTGTTATATAGATAACCTAATGTTTCAAGACTGAGAATAATACTTTTAAAGAAATTCAAGATAGTTTTGAAAGAACAGAGAGATGGAAATTATAAATAGCACTGCATAACTTTCCCCTAGATTTCACTGTCTCTACCACCTGAGATTCAAGAGTGGGACAAGCAGTCAATGCTATGCTAACTAACTTGTTTCTCAGGACACCCCCCAGAGATAGGAGTCACTGAAAAAGCCAACTGTCCTTTAGCTTTGTTCTCATTACCTTATACAATGTTTCTACACCTTAAGTGTTAAATAAATGCTTACTGAATGAATGAATGAATGAATGAAACTTTCTACCACCATTACCCAAGGAAACCCTTAGGACGGGGATTAATACATTGTCACGGTAGGAAGGTAAACACAATTCCATTTTTATAATCCTTCTTTTCCCAAGGCAGACCCAGTGTACTTCCCTAGTTATGATTCTGGGGGTTTGTGAAGATGACTTGGTGTTATGATCCTCATCCTGAAAACGACAGCATGACAAGAAACAAACAGAAAAAGAGTAGAGACTATTTTGACATTTCCTAAGAAAGCTAAAGCGCTTCAACATTTAGTAATGCTAGCGACTAGCGTCCCACTGGTAATATACGTTCTTGTCCCCACACCACATAAGAGGACAGACCAACCTTACCAAGCACCTTGGAAATCTTAAAGTTCTCCCGTGGAATTAACTACAGGCTACGTCATGCCCCTCTCAACTTGGTGGATTCACCAGAGGTTGCATAAGGGTTAAAAAAGCTCTCTAGTGTCTCCATAGATGGCCTTCAAGAAAGAGAAATAAAATGTTAAATCAAAAGTCTGGGAACACAGTGATACACTAGTGAAAGAATTCATAAGCCATTCTTCAATTCCAATTTATAGACACGCCATCCCTCCTGCTCCTCATGATTAGAGTGCAATGTTAATCATTCCCATCTCTGAAGCTGAGTTAATCCAAGGACAAATGAGTGACCAAAAATATCCCATTAATAGGACTACTCAGCCACATCACAGTATTTCTTCTGAGTTGAAAACCATAACTCTATTTAATAGCACAAAGCCCTACATTTATTTGCATCTTACAAGTGATCATTCAGGGCACTGAAGCAGCTGGCTAAATCATCGTGCCCTTATTTAATTTACCATTCTCCTCTCACATTAGTTCTGCTGCAGAAATAGGACTTCAGCTCCCTCTCAATAACTCCCTGACAACTTCGAACCAGAAAGAATAAATCTACTTTGTTGATTCCTGACTCCATGAAGAAAGAGAACCAGTAACTCTGATACAATTTAATTGATGCAAACCTACATTCTTCTCTTCCTTCTCTTTTTATAGCAAGATAAATGGTGACCAAAAGTGCACCAAGTGATTTTTCCTTTGTTTCAATACCCTTTTACTGTGTTTGTTTCAAGAGGAAGGGAATGTGTTTTAGAGACAGACACCCTCAGATAAAACACTGCCTTTTTGATAGGAGTTGTCGAATACTGACTGAGAACAACATTAAGAAAAATCTGAATATAAATGATGTAAAAACTTTGAGACTATACGTATACAGACCTAATATGCCTAGGAAGATGGTTCACATGCACAATTAGGGTTCCTTTTGCTGAGAAAGGACAACAGGGCTTCAGATCAGGAAGCTCCCCTAAGTCAGCACAAGGTTTGGTTTTGTTTCTGTTTTGGGACAGGGGAGCTTGATGATGTAAGCCTCTCCAGGACATTCCTATACAAGTGCCAGTGCAGGCTAGACCAGCACTGTCCAAAAGAAATAAAATGCCAGCCAAGTGTGCAATTTAAAATTTTCTAGTTGCCACATTAGAAAAGTAAAAACAGGCCAAATTAATTTAAATAATATATTTTAACCCAATGTATCCAAAATATTGTCATTTTTAGAAGTATTCCATATATAAAAACTATTAATGAGATATTTTCCATTCTTTTCTTTTTTCATACTAAGCCTCTGAAATTCAGAGTATTTTAATCTTGCAAGTACATCTCAACTTGGACTGCCCACATGTCATGTGCTCAACAGCCTGGTGGGGCAAGTGGCTCTAATACTGGAGAGCACAAGTCCAAGGCAGGTCCTAGAGAGAATCTGTGGGATGGATTAATGGGCAGTCATTGAGCTGTGGGGTGGCAAAGTCTCTCTGCTACAAGGTGGTTAGAAGAAAAAGAATTAGAAGGGCTTATAAAGTCCTTGGGCTGGAAGCACCTAAGACTTCTGTCAGTTCTTATAATAATCAGAACTTAACTCTCCTCTAATAATTACAGCCCCAGGTATTACACCTATTACCTCAATATGCTAAGAGCTCTGTAAGCTAATTATTTTGTCACATTTATAAAAAATACTAATGTACCGGTTGTCTTACTACTCTGAGCATCTTACTTTCTTGACATATTGTATTCTCTGCAACCCCTGTTCTTGCTTGCTCTACTCAGCTGATGAAATTCAAGTTTAAACTCCAGTCAGAACTCCAGCTCTCATCCTGAAATCTAATCATAAGCTATATCTCAAGATATTTTCTAAAATAACTCTTCCACTTACTGAAAACCTATGTACCAAATATTCTGCTAGACACTATGAGCATTATCTCCAAACCACCGACTGGAGGCATTATTATCATCATTACAGGAGAGTAAACTGATGCTAGAAGAGGATCATAATCTGCACAAGGTCACAGGAGTAGTTCTGTCCAGCCCTCACCTCTATGACTTTCCACAGCCCTTCTTCACCTTGGTTTAATAATAATAGCCAATGTCCTTTTGTTCCTAAATGGCCCACCTGAATGTAAGCATCTTTGCTTAGGCTGAATTCTGAACACCAAGTCCTATTTTATTCCTATGGGAACAGAAACCAGCAAGGAAACGAGAACCATCTGTCACTACTTGAGCTTGCAAGAAGCAGAGGGAAGACTTTCTTCATCCAAAGTCCAAGATAAAGAAATTCACCGAGTACCACCCACATTATACAATCCTCCCACCCAGGTGTCCGTTTACATGCCCAACAGTCATTGGAATAGCAAATTAGAGGTCACCCCTGATAATAAAGCCCTTCTCTTCCATTCTTGGGGCACTCTGGTCCCCAAAGTCATTAGTGCAAACTTGTTTCAATTGCTTTTGATTCTGTCTGCACACAGATTTCTCTGTAGGGACTGCTACTATTCCAAGCCTTTGCTCCCCTTGCAAAGACTGTTGCTAAGGAGAAGAGAGTTCTCCTTTGTAATTACTGCCTGAAATGCTTCCAGAACTTCTACCAGTTCTTTCCTTAGCATCAAGGCCCCTCCCTTCCTGCTCAAAACTGTAACCTAGATTTTTGTACCCCTGAGCAAGGCTTCCATTTGCAGTCATAAACTTTGATGCCCTCTGCCAGGACTGCAAATTCAGTGACTTCAGGAGTCTCCAAACCTTGAGGAACACTCCCTGGACAAAGAGAAGCAGTTTAGATGTTTCCCAGCCAGAGTCAAAAAGCCAAGAACTCCCTCCTTCACCACAGTGCTCCATTTCATCTGATTCTGGGAAGGCAGCCACGCAAGTCATCGTGTCAGTATGAAAACGGTTTTCTGCATCAGAAAAATTTTCAGGCTAACTTTACCTCCAAAAATCTCCTTTTTCCCCAAAGCAGTCAATCCCTCCCCCAGGCATAGCTTTGCCCCCCCAGCCAAGCAAGGTGGATCCTAGAGCAAGTTGTCCAAAACCTGGCTCCCCAAAGGGTGCCCAGGGACCAGCAGCATCAGCACCATCTGGAAGCTTGCTAGAGATGCAGAATCTGCATTTAACACGATCGCAGGTGATTCACACCCACATTAAAGTGTGAGAAGTCAGCCCAAGACACAGCTGAAAAGAATCTTACTGACGATTTCATTTAAAAATGGACATTCGGGCTTCCCTGGTGGCGCAGTGGTTGAGAGTCCGCCTGCCGATGCAGGGGACACGGGTTCGTGCCCTGGACCGGGAAGATCCCACATGCCGCACGCGGAGCAGCTGGGCCCGTGAGTCATGGCCGCTGAGCCTGCGCGTCCGGAGCCTGTGCTCCGCAACGGGAGAGGCCACAACAGTGAGAGGCCCGCGTACCGCAAAAAAAAAAAAAAAAAAAAAAAAAAAGGACAGTTGATGCAAACTGGAATTTTTCATTTAACTCTCATTATGCTAGGAATTGTTAGGTTTTGTTTTTAAGTCTGTTTTTCTAACCTAAATCTGAGCTGAAAATAAAATAGTTTCCAGAGAAAAAACAACTTTCTTAATGTGATCCTAGAATCAGTCCATCTCTTTACTGACCGAAGTGAAAGTTGACACTTGTGACACTGTATGTGCAGAGACACACTAACCACTAAGAGATTTTGGTAAAGGAGCTTGAGGACAACGCATGAAATAACTGCCCAGCAGGCAAAGGTGGTCTCCTGATGAGCGAGCCCCACAAATGTCCCTTCTATGATCACTGCCAATCACACTGGGATGACTTATGAGGCAGACAGGTTTTTTAAATAACTGCATCAATCCTTAAAAGAAGTAAGGAGGGCTTCCCTGGTGGTGCAGTGGTTGAGAGTCCGCCTACCGATGCAGGGGACACGGGTTCGAGCCCCGGTCCGGGAAGATCCCACATGCCGTGGAGCAGCGGGGCCCGTGAGTCATGGCCGCTGAGCCTGCCGCTCCGCAATGGGAGAGGCCACAACAGTGAGAGGCCCGTGTACCGCAAAAAAAAAAAAAAAAAAAAAAAAAAAAAAAAGTAAGGAAATGAGAAAACTATGTTGATTTTAAAGCTATATGAAACTGTGTTTTACAGAAAAATGTAGCTAAAATTTCCTGAATTCAGCGGTTTTGTGCAGAGGTACATTTGTAAAATATAAACATTTTAATAACAATGCCTAGAGAGCCGGCCCTCCATATCTGTGGGTTCTGCATCGGTGGAATCAACCAAGAGCAGATCAAAAATATATATTTTTTGAATTCCAGAAAGTTCCAAAGAGCAAAACTTGGATTTGTCATGCATTGGCAACCATACACGTAGCATTTACATTGCATTAAGTATTATAAGTAATCTAGAGATGATTTAAAGTATACAGGAGAGTGTGCATAGGTTACATGCAAACATTATGCCATTCTACATAAGGGACTTGAGCATCTGTGGAATTTGGGTACCCTCCTTCTCAGCCCAAGCGCTTGAGAGAGGGTAAGACTGGCAGAGCAGGAAAGCCATCAGCAGTGCCTTTGTCTAATGATGATCCAACATCAGACACATCAGATTATCATAACTTGCAGCTGCCATCGTCCAGGATGCCGGCAGCCAACTGAGCAAACTTCCCCTGAGAAGAGAATGAGGAATTTGGTTGCATGAATCCTTTTGCTACAAATAAGACATTCAAAAAAAAAACTCAGCCTCAATACACTGAAGGATGAAAGTCAGCAAACCAGCTCAAATGCACATGTTACAGTGAAACCGTGAATGTCCATCGGGTGCGCCCGTGACTGCAGATCACACAGTCACCGTGCGCCGGCCCAGGGTGAGGGGAAGGGCGAGGGAGCCAGAAAAAGGCAGTGATTCAGGAAAAGGGCACAGCAGCCTGAGGTGCCAGACTGAAGTGATGGGAAGAGCTAAGGCCAAATGGTTCTGAGAAGGAAGGAGAGGAGGCAAAGACCCCCGTCATGAACACGAGCTAAGAAGCAGGCTCCTCAGAGCCAAAAAAAATCAAGAGCTGTGGACACAGGCTGGAATGTAGAACCAACTCTGGATGAGCTGCTTGGGCTGGAAACATACACTGTGGTCCTGATGGAGCATGTTCAGCTGGTCCTCCGATCAAGAAACCCTAGACCTCTTGACCTCTGAACTCTGGTTTGACAGCATCATCTCCCTTCTACTCTGCACCCCCACCATCACCCGCAGTCTGTCCTCTACCCAGAAGGCAAGGCTTTCCTTTATAAAACAAAAATCTGATCGTGTCACTCCTCTGCTCAGAATTCTCCAGTAGATTTCGGATATGCTCTGCATCCACTCCCTAGCCCTTACCCCAGCCCCTGGGTACTCTGTGGACCTCCTGTCCTACCTCTCCTCTCGTTGATGGTTCCGCTCCATCCCATCCGGATAAACCACTCCCATTCAAATCTTTTGTCACAGGATCTGCTTTGGAGGGAACTCAGATTAAGGCACCACCCGTCCCCTCCTCCTAGCACAGTGACCAGTACATTGTAGGTGACTAATGAATATTTGTTGAATGAATAAAATGAATGAACTGCCATAGTTAACCTTCACCTTGGCAATGCTGCCGATCAGGAAGCAAGTTGTGTCTCATCTGGAAACTTGTTTTACATACAGATGATTAGCCCTTGTTTCAGCTTTCTAGCTGAGAAGGGCCTGGGATGCACAGAGCTTCCTTTTGAGCAACAGTGCTACTTAGGACAGCTACTGTTGACATCCCAGACGGTCTTCTATCTGGAAATACGTTCCTTCCTTCAAGTCAAGTTGGGGATAAACACCCCAACTCTTTTTTTTTTAATTTTATTGAAGTATAATTGATTTACAATGGTGTGTTAATTTCTTCTGTACAGCAAAGTGACTCAGTTATACATATACATATATGTGTGTGTGTGTGTGTATATATACGTATATATCCCTTTTTGTATTCTTCACCATTACAGTTCGTCACAGTATATTGAATTTAGTTCCCTGTGCTATACACATATAATAGTTCATCCATCCTACATATAATAGTTTGCCTCTGCTAATCCCAAACCCCCAATCCTTCCCTCCCCTACCCTTCCGCCCCCTTGGCAACCACAAGTCTGTTCTCTATTAGATGTCCCAACTCTTGAATCCTAAACTGTGGTATTTAAAGAACAAGTATGGGAGTACCCTTAAAAGTCACCCTCAAATGCTTCCCTTGCTTCTCCTCTGTGGCTTCCCCTGGAAGCTCTGAAGTGAAGAACTGGGGCCAGCTCTTAGGATCAGGACCAGTCTATATCATTTGCAGGGCTCACAGCCAAAGGAAGGCATGGGTCCCCTTGTTGTTAAGGTTTTCAAGACAGTGACAGCAGAATATTAAAGCAAATGTCCAGGCCCCTGTGTAACTGCACAGGTCACATGGCCATGAGCTGGCCTTGCCAAGAACTCAACAAGAAGAAAGCGCCAGGGACTCCCCTAAGACAGCTCCCTGGGCACTGATTATTCTCGCAGAAAAGAGAAACAGCAGTGTTCTGTTTTATTTTAGGTTAAGCTACCACAGGACTACACAGCTTGTAACAGCAAAGAGGCCTGTGGACAGCTTTGCAGAGCAGCCCAGCTCACATCACCTCCAGGCTTCCCGAACACCCTCAGAAATCAATCATGGTGCACAGCTCCCCGCGGCCAGCTCAGTAGTTCCAACTGCTGACATCTCTGGGGTTGCCATGACTCTGTTGAGTCCCACACTTTAAACACACAATTACATAACTGAAAGAGATAGAGAACCTGCTTTTAGATGCCAGAGGATGCAAAAGGTCTCAAGATCTATTTCAGGAAAATCCCTTCGGGTCCATGGCTCAGGAGTTTGGTGGGGGCAAAGCTGAAAGGTCAGAAGGGCTTGGCAGAAAAATGAAAGGGGAGGAAAATGGCCCACTGGTATCATACCCAAGCTTCAGGGACATGTATATTTGGGGGAACGTACAGACCAAGGTGATACCAAGATACAGCTGTGACTACAGCAGACCCTTAGAAATAAGTCCAAGATGGGAAAAATGGTTTAACGCCGCCTGCGCCTGTGAGATGCTTAGCACATTTTCAGGGGAGGAGAAGCAGTCTGCTGCAGGGTATGTAGATCCCCAAGAAAAGGACCCAGGATATGCTTCCCAACGCAATTGAACACAGAGCCTTTGAGTAGACAGGCAACTAACCGGTAAGGCTAGGTAGAAGAAATGGTGACTTCCAGTGTTTAAAATCCAATTAACTACACACCCTACTTCCTGATATGCCAGGTGATTTGTTTTACTACACAGAATCTTTTCTAAAGTTTCTGCTTCTTTTCAATTCTGCTAATAAAATGCAAATGAAATGACTGTCTCTTTTTGAAATGTTAGCATTTAGCAAAATTTGATTTCATGAACAATTACTCTGCTGAATTAATCTCTGGAGGGTATAAGATACTGTACCTGACCTCATCTTGGGGACTTCGGGAACCATCCATAATCACTTTGAGGTGTATCCAGGAGCAGGGGGTTAGTAGTCAGACATCTCTGGATTGAAATCCTGCTTCTGTTCTGTATGGGTTGTGTAACTTTGGGCATTCACTAACCTCCGTGGGCTTTTTTGCTACAACAAGTGAATACCCACCTCTCAGGGCTGTTGTCAGGGAGAAGTCAGAGAATGGTCAATGTTCTCAAATACATGTTCTAACCAAACTCTTGCTGTCTCCCAGAAACCTGCGTCTCACCTGCAACCTCCGTACTCAGGCCCATGTCCTGTGGCTATTTTTGATTTCTCTTTTACACCAATACCTAGTCTGTCACAAATCCTGACAGCTCATTATTCAAAATATCCCAAGTCTGATCACTCCTCACCTACCTCAGCCCACCCCAGTCTGGTTCCAGGTACTCTCCACTCCCACCTGGACTTCTGCCAATTCCCCCCCCTGACCCCGGCTCCCCTGCTCCTGCCTCTGTCCCCTTTCAACTTATTCTCAACACAGCGCCAGAGGAGTCTTATAAAGCAAAGACCCACTTGGAATAACAAAGTCCTTATTTGGTTCTAAAGCAATGGCTCTCAACCTGGTATGACTCTGCACCTCTGCGGACACCTGGCAACATCTGGAGACATTTTTAATTGTCACATCTTGGGAGGCGGGGGTGGTGGGGATGCTACGGGCACCTAGTGGGTAGAGGTCAGGGACGCTGTTAAATATCCTACAATGCACAGGACAGACCACCAAGGCAAAGATGGATCCAGCCCAAAATGTAAGTAGTGCCCGAGGGAGAAACCCTGCTTAAAGGACTGAAGGACTCGGAAGCCCTCGACCTTGACCTCTGAGCTCATCTGGTCCTCTTCCCTACCCTCTATACTGCGCAATGGCATTCTTGTGATTTCTCACACACAAGGAGCCACGCCCACACAGAGCCATTGTTCTTCCTGCCTAGAGTGTTCTTCCCATAGGGCTCATTACTTCACCGCCTTTGGGCCTCTGATAATCACCCTATTTTACTTTATTTATTTATTGTTTTTCGTTTTTTTATTTTTCAACATCTTTATTGGAATATAATTGCTTTACAAAGGTATGTTAGTTTCTACTTTATAACAAAGTGAATCAACTATACATATACATATATCCACATATCTCTTCCCTCCGTGCTTCTCCCTCCCACCCTCCCTAACCCACCCCTCTAGGTGGTCACAAAGCACTGAGCTGACCTCCCTGTGCTATGCGGCTGCTTCCCATTAGCTACCTGTTTTATATTTGGTAGTGTATATAAGTCCATGCCACTCTCTCACTTTGTCCCAGCTTACCCTTCCCCCTCCCCGTGTCCTCAAGTCCATTCTCTACACCTGCGTCTTTATACCTGTCATACCCCTAGGTTCTTCATAACCATTTTTTTTAAGATTTCATATATATCTGTTAGCATACAGTATTTGTTTTTCTCTTTTGACTTACTTCACTTTGTATGACAGACTCTAGGTCCCTCCACCTCAATACAAATAACTCAATTTCATTTCTTTTTATGGATGAGTAATATTCCATTGTATATATGTGCCACATCTTCTTAATCCATTCATCTGTCGATGGACACTGAGGTTGCTTCCATGTCCTGGCTACTGTAAACAGAGCTGCAATGAACATTGTGGTTCATGAATCTTTTGGAATTATGGTTTGCTCATGGTATATGCCCAGTAGTGGGGTTCCTGCATCTTATAGTAGTTCTATTTTTAGTTTCTTAAGGAACCTCCATACTGTCCTCCATAGTGTCAGTTTACATTCCCACCAACAGTGCAAGAGGGTTCCCTTTTCTTCACACCCTCTCCAGCATTTATTGTTTCTAGATTTTTTTGATGATGGCCATTCTGACTGGTGTGAGGTGATACATCATTGTAGTTTTGATTTGCATTTCTCTAATGATTAAAGATGTTGAGCATCCTTTCATGTGTTTGTTGGCAATCTCTATATCTTCTTTGGAGAAATGTCTATTTAGGTCTTCTGCCCATTTTTGCGGTACACGGGCCTCTCACTGTTGTGGCCTCTCCCATTGCGGAGCACAGGCTCCGGACGCGCAGGCCTAGTAGCCGTGGCTCACGGGCCCAGCCGCTCCGCGGCATGTGGGATCTTCCCGGACTGGGGCACGAACCCGCGTCCCCTGCATCCGCAGCCGGACTCTCAACCACTGCACCACCAGGGAAGCCCTTCTGCCCATTTTTGAATTGCGTTGTTTGTTTTTTTGATATTGAGCTGCATGAGCTCCTTGTAAATTTTGGAGATTAATCCTTTGTCAGTTGCTTCATTTGCAAATATTTTCTGTCATTCTGAGGGTTGCCTTTTCATATTGTTTATGGTTTCCTTAGTTGTGCAAAAGCTTTTAAGTTTCATTAGGTTCCATTTGTTTATGTTTGTTTTTCTTTCCATTTCTCTAGGAGGTGGGTGAAAAAGGATCTTGCTGTGATTTATGTCATAGAGTGTTCTGCCTATTTTTTCCTCTAAGAGTCTTATAGTGTCTGGCCCTACATTTAGGTCTTTAATCCATTTGAAGTTTATTTTTGTGTATGGTGTTAGGGAGTGTTCTAACTTCATTCTTTTACATGTAGCTGTCCAGTTTTCCCAGTACCACTTATTGAAGAGGCTGTCTTTTCTCCATTGTATATCCTTGCCTACTTTATCAAAAATAAGGTGACCATATATGCATGGGTTTATCTCTGGGCTTTCTATCCTGTTCTGTTGATCTATATTTCTGTTTCTGTGCCAGTACCATAGTGTCTTGATTACTGTAGCTTTGTAGTAGAGTCTGAAGTCAGGGAGCCTGATTCCTCAAGCTCTATTTTTCGTTCTCAAGATTGCTTTGGCTATTTGGGGTCTGTTGTGTTTCCATACAAATTGTGAAATTTTTTGTGTTAGTTCTGTGAAAAATGCCGTTGGTAGTTTGATAAGCATTGCACTGAATCTGTAGATTGCTTTGAGTAGTAGAGTAATTTTTACAATGTTGATTCTTCTAATCCAAGAACATTGTATTTCTCTCCATCTGTTTGCATCATCTTTAATTTCTTTCATCAGTGTCTTATACTTTTCTGCATACAGGTCTTTTGTCTCATTAGGTAGATTTATTTCTAGGCTTTTTTGTGTGTGTTACAATGGTAAATGGGAGTGTTTCCTTAATTTCTCTTTCAGATTTTTCATCATTACTGTATAGGAATGCAAGATATTTCTGTGCATTAATTTTGTATCCTGCTACATTACCAAATTCATTGATTAGCTCTAGTAGTTTTCTGGTAGAGTCTTTAGGATTCTCTATGTATAGTATCATGTCATCTGCAAACAGTGACAGCTTTATTTCTTCTTTTCCAATTTGGATTCCTTTTATTTCTTTTTCTTCTCCTGTTGCTGTGGTTAAAACTTCCAAAACTATGTTGAATTATAGTGGTGAGAGTGGGCAACCTTGTCTTGTTCCTGATCTTAGTGGAAATGGTTTCAGTTTTTCACCATTGAGAACGATGTTGGCTGTGGGTTTGTCATATATGGCCTTAATTATGTTGATGTAAGTTCCCTCTCTGCCCCTTTTCTGGAGAGTTTTTTCATCATAAATGGGTGTTGAATTATGTTGAAAGCTTTTTCTGCATCTATTGAGATGATCATATAGTTTTTATTCTTCACTTTGTTAATATGGTATATCACATTGATTGATTTGCATATACTTAAGAATCCTTGCATTCCTGGGATAAAACCCACTTGATCATGGTATATGATCCTTTTAATATGCTGTTGGATTCTGTTTGCTAGTATTTAGTTGAGGATTTTTGCATCTATGTTCATCAGTGATATTGGCCTGTAGTTTTCTTTCTTTGTGACATCTTTGTCTGATTTTGTTATCAGGGGGATGGTGGTCTCATAGAATGAGTTTGGGAGTGTTCCTCCATCTGCTATATTTTGGAAGAGTTTGAGAAGGATCAGTGTTAGCTATTCTAAATATTTGATAGAATTTGCCTCTGAAGCCATCTATTCTTGGGCTTTTGTTTGTTGGAGGATTTTTAATCACAGTCTCAATTTCAGTGTTTGTGACTGGCCTGTTTATATTTTCTATTTCTTCTTGGTTCAGTCTCAGAAGGTTGTGCTTTTCTAAGAATTTGTCCGTTTCTTCCAGGTTGTCCATTTTATTGGCATAGAGTTGCTTGTAGTAATCTCTCATGATCCTTTGTATTTCTGCAGTGTGAGTTGTTACTTCTCCTTTTTCATTTCTAATTCTATTGAGTGTTCTCCCCTTTTTTTCTTGATGACTCTGGCTAACGGTTTATTAATTTTGTTTATCTTCTCAAAGAACCAGTTTTTAGTTGTATTGATCTTTGCTATTGTTTCATTCATTTCTCTTTTATTTCTGATCTGATCTTTATGATTTCTTTCCTTCTGTTAACTTTTGGGTTTTTTGTCTTTCTATCTCTAATTGCTTTAGGTGTAAGGTTAGGTTATTTGAGAAGTTTCTTGTTTCTTCGGGTAGGATTGTATTGCTATAAACCTCCTTCTTAGAACTGCTTTTGCTGCATCCCATAGGTTTTGGGTTGTCGTGTTTTCATTGTCACTTGATTCTAGGTATTTTTTTATTTCCCCTTTGATTTCTTTAGTGATATCTTGGTTATTAAGTAGTGTATTGTTTCGCTTCCATTTATTTCTATTTTTACAGATTTTTTCCTTTAATTGATATCTAGTCTCATAGTGTTGTGGTCAGAAAAGATACTTGATATGATTTCAGTTTTCTTAAATTTACCAAGGCTTGATTTGTGAACCAAGATATTATCTGTCCTGGAGAATGTTCCATGAGCACTTGAGAAGAAAGTGTATTCTGTTGTTTTTGGATGGAATGTCCAATAAATATCAATTAAGACCATCTTGTTTAATGTATCATTTAAAGCTTGTGTTTCCTTATTTATTTTCATTTTGGATGATCTGTCCACTGGTGAAAGTGGGGTGTTCAAGTTCCCTACTATGATTATGTTATTGTTGATTTCCCCTTTTATGGCTGTTAGCATTTGCCTTATGTATTGAGGTGCTCCTACGTTGGGTGCATAAATATTTACAACTGTAGTATCTTCTTCTTGGATTGATCCCTTGATCATTATGTAGTGTCCTTCTTTGTCTCTTGTAATGGTCTTTATTTTAAAGTTTATTTTGTCTGATATGAGAATTGCTACTCCAGCTTTCTTTTGATTTCCATTTGCATGGAATATCTTTTTCCATACCCTCACTTTCAGTCTGTATGTGTCCCTAGTTCTGAAGTGGGTCTCTTGTGGGCAGCATATATACAGGTCTTGTTTTTGTATCCAGTCAGCCAGTCTGTGTCTTTTGGTGGGAGCATTTAATCTATTTACATTTAAGGTAATTATCTATATGTATGTCCCTATTCCCATCTTTTTGATTGTTTTGGGTTTGTTATTGTAGATCTTGTCCTTTTCTTGTGTTTCCTGCCTAGAGAAGTTCCTTTAGCATTTGTTGTACAGCTGGGCTGGTGGTGCTGAATTCTCTTAGCTTTTGCTTGTCTATAAAGGTTTTAATTTCTCTGTCGATTTCAATGAGATCCTTGCTGGGTAGAGTAATCTTGGTTGTAGGTTTTTCCCTTGGCTCACTTCAAATATGTCCTGCCACTCCCTACTGACTTGCAGAGTTTCTGCTTAAAGTTCTGCTGTTAACCTTATGGGGATTCCCTTATATGTTATTTGTTGTTTTTCCCTTGCTGCTTTTAATATTTTTTGTTTGTATTTAATTTTTGATACATTGATTAATATATTTCTTGGTATTTTCTCCTTGGATTTATCCAGTGTGTGACTCTCTGCACTTACTGGACTTGACTATTTCCTTTCCCATATGAGGGAAGTTTTCAACCATAATCTCTTTAAATATTTTCTCAATCCCTTTGTTTTTATCTTCTTCTTCTGGGATCCCTATAATTCAAATGTAGGTGCATTTAATGTTGTCCCAGAGGTCTCTGAGACTGTCCTCAATTATTTTCATTCTTTTTTCTTTATTCTGCTCTGCAGTACTTATTTCCACTATTTTATCTTCCAGGTCACTTATTCATTCTTCTACCTCAGTTACTCTGCTATTGATTCCTTCTAGAGAATTTTTAATTTCATTTTTTGTGTTGTTCATCATTGTTTGTTTGCTCTTTAGTTCTTCTAGGTCCTTGTTAAACATTTCTTGTATTTTCTCCATTCTATTTCCAAGATTTTGCCTCATCTTTACTATCATTATTCTGAATTGTTTTTCAGGTAGACTGCCTATTTCCTCTTCATTTGTTTGGTTTGGTGGGGTTTTGCCTTGCTCCTTCATGTGCTGTGTGTTTTTCTGTCTTCTCATTTTGCTTAACTTACTGTGCTTGGGGTCTCCTTTTCTCAGGTTTCAGGTTCGTAGTTCCCATTGTTTTTGGTGTCTGTCTCTCAGTGGCTAAGGTTGGTTCAGTGGGTTGTGTAGGCTTCCTGGTGGAGGGGACTGATGCCTGTGCTCTGGAGGATAAGGTTGGATCTTGTCTCTCTGGTGGGCAGGACAGTGTCTGGTGGTGTGTTTTGGGGTCTCTGTGACTTTTTATGATTTTAGGCAGCCTCTCTGCTAATAGGTGTGGTTGTGTTCCTGTCTTGCTAGTTGTTTGACATAGGGTGTTCAGAACTGTAGCTTGCTGGTCGTTGAGTGGAGCTGGGCCTTAGCATTGAGATGGAGGTCTTTGGCAAAGCTTTCACTGTTTGATATTACATGGAGCCGGGAGGTCTCTGGTGGACCAATGTCCTGAACTCGGTTCTCCCACCTCAGAGGCAGAGGCCTGAGACCCAGCTGGAGCACCAAGACCAAAAAGAGAAAAAGGAAAAAAATATATATATACACACATATATATATATACATACATATATATATATATATATATATATATATCGTTGCTCTCAAAGTCTACCGCCTCAATTTTGGGATGATTCATTGTCTATTCAGGTATTTCACAGATGCAGGGTACATCAAGTTGATTGTGGAGATTTAATCTGCTGCTCCCGAGGCTGCTGGGAGAGATTTCCCTTTCTCTTCTTTGTTCGCACAGTTCTTGGGGTTCAGCTTTGGATTTTGTCCCGTCTCTGTGTGTAAGTCACCTGAGAGTGTCTGTTCTTAGCTCAGACAGGACGGGGTTAAAGGAGCCGCTGATTTGGGGGCTCTGGCTCACTCAGGCCAGGGGGAGGGAGGGGTACAGAATGTGGGGCGAGCCTGTGGCAGCAGAGGCCACTGTGACATTGCACCAGGCTGAGACGCACCGTGCGTTCTCCCGGGGAACTTGTCCCTGGATCATGGGGCCCTGGCAGTGGCGGGCTGCACAGGCTGCTGGGAGGGGAGGTGTGGAGAGTGACCTGTGCTCGCACACAGGCTTTTTGGTGGTGGCAGCAGCAGCCTTAGAGTCTCATGCCCATCTCCAGTGTTCGCGCTGATAGCCGCAGCTCGCGCCCGTCTCTGGAGCTCCTTTAGGCGGTGCTCTGAATCCCCTCTCCTTGTGCACCCTGAAACAATGGTCTCTTGACTCTTAGACAGGTCCAGACAATTTCCCAGACTCCCTCCCGGATGGCTGTGGCACACTAGCCCCCTTCAGGCTGTATTCACACAGCCAACCCCAGTCCTCTCCCAGGGATCCGACCTCCGAAGCTCGATCCTCAGCTCCCAGCCCCCACCCACCCCGGCGGGTGAGCAGACAAGCCTCTTGGGCTGGTGAGCGCCGGTCGGCACCGATCCTCTGTGCGGGAATCTTTCCGCTTTGCCCTCCGCACCCCTGTTGCTTGCTCTCCTCCGTGGCTCCGAAGCTTCCCCCCACCACCACCCCAGTCTCTGCCAGTGAAGGGGCTTCCTAGTGTGTGGAAACCTTTCCTCCTTCACAGCTCCCTCCCAGAGGTGCAGGTCCTGTCCTTATTCTTTTGTCTGTTTTTCCTTTTTTCTTTTGCCCTACCCAGGTAAGTGGGGAGTTTCTTGCCTTTTGGGAATTTGGAGGTCTTCTGCCAGTGTTCAGTAGGTGTTCTGTAGGAGTTGTTCCACATGTAGATGTATTTCTGATGTATTTGTGGGGAGGAAGGTGATCTCCACATCTCACTCCTCCACCATCTTGAAGGTCTCTATCAATCACCCTAAATTGCAATTTCCCTCACTCCTGCCCCAGTATTCTCCATCCCCCTTTTCTCCCCAGCCCTTACCATCATCAGGCACACCTCTTATCTGACTTGTTTTTTTGACTTCTTCCACATCCTGGAATGTAAGCTCCATGAAATTACTGACTTTTGCCTGATTTATTCATATTATGTACCTGGCACATAGCAGGAACTCAATAAATATTTGCTGAAATGAATGAATGAATGAATGTATGATTATTACCTTGTAGATGCACCTGAGCTGTGGGTGGAAGAAAGCTTCTAGTTTGAAGGACTGTGAAAAAGTATGTACTTTGATTTATTACTGAGGCCATATTCATAACCCATTTTGTTTCAGAACAGAGAGAGCTATGGGAATAATTCCCTTTTATGGACTTCATAAAACTACCATGAAAAATGCAGGGAGGATAGAGAAGGGAGCCTAGTCACCCACCCTTGAAGCTTCTTTAATCACAATACATGTGATAGGGTGAACTACTGGCTGATGTTTGCCTCTGGTGACTGTAGTTTTCGAGACTAAAGATCAGTGTGTGTTGTTGGGAAAATACAACTATATGTATGGAAGATACAAGGGGATAAAATATTTAAAGATTAGGACAGTTCTAGAAACTCCAAACTAAACTATTTTTTCTTCTCAGAGACCCTCCAAGCAGCAACATTCCATGGTTCTATGAAATACTCATGGAGCCCCTACACAGCTACATATGGCATGTGGAATCAGATAGAACAGTAAAGAACTTCCAGGCCTCACCCTCAGAGGGTTTACAGCCTAGCATGGAAGTTAAGATAGTTGTGTTGTTGAAATGAACTGAAGCACACAGTGAAAACAGAAGGCACACTCAGGGTTAAAAGAGGAACACAGGTGTAATTGGGATCCTCAGCAGATCAGGGGTCAGGAAAGGTCTGGAGCAGGAGGTGACCTTGGTGTCTCTTGGAGAGCCAGCATGGGGAGGGCAAGCCTGTGTTTGGAGATGGCGTCTCCCCATTTGGCTGCAACAGAGGTCACCTCTAAGGAAGTGGCAGGAAGCAGGTAAAGGGTGGCAGAAACTAGAGCACTGAGGGCTGAGTGCCAGAGGCAATGGGCTCTGGTTCAACAGAAAAGGATAAGCAGGAAGCTGACACCCAAAGCCCAGGGCAGCTGTAATGGTTTTACGCCCTGGGTTTCCCTGTATCTTCCCAGGAGGCAGCATGGCCAGAAGGAAAGGAACTGATCTAGATAAGCAGGTTGGGAAGAGAAGTATAAGATTAGTAAATAGCCCTAGCTGGGTGTAGAAAGAACCTGGCAGAGAGAAGAGAGAGCCAGGTCTGTGCAAGGGGCCTGGATCATCCCATGGGAAGCAGGAGAGGCAGCTGTTGAAGCGCCTGAGTTTTCCCACATCCAGAAGAAACAAAAATGACCAGACAGGAAGGCAAAAAAAAGGAAGTTGAATGGATGCCATGACCTCAAGGAATATTCAAAGCCACCATAAAATTACAATGTTCAATGTTTTTAGTTTATCAGTTGGTTTCAGAGATTTGGAATCAAAAGCACAAAATTATTTTCCATTTAAGGGCTCATGCCAATCAAAAACCTCTAAAAATCAGATGTAAGTTTCTAGATTGTGTTGGCAGAGGCTAATCTGCCATTATCAGAACAATCAGAATGGGTTATACCAATTATTATTTAAAAAAAAAACTTTCTTTGGACTCATCTCAATAGTAGATATGTAAAATGTGAAGTCTGAAATCAATGTAATATAAATGGCTCTAGAATTTGTTAAATTTGATTTTTTTAAAAGAGGAACCTGTGGTCACAGGACAAAAAGGGTCCATCCATCACCCCTGTGTGAGCATTCATTTATCTGACAGATATTTACTGAGCTCCTACTCTGCATCAGGCACTATTCTAGGTACCTGGGACACATCAATAAACAAACAAAACCTCACCATCAGGACACAGACATTCTAGTGAGGGGAGAGAGAGAGAGAAGCACTATACCCAATAAAAAGTTAAATTATATAATAAGTTGGAAGGTGGGAAGTGCTATGGGGAGAAAAAAAGCAGAGGACAAGGTAGGGGCTAGTAAGAAAGGGAGGTTTATCATATGATATCACTTATATGTGGAAGATAAAATATGGCACAAATGAACTTATCTACAAAGCAGAAACAGACTCACAGTCATAGAGAGCAGACCTGTAGTTGTCAAGGGTGAGGGAGGGAGGGAAAGGAATGGATTGGGAGTTTGGGGTTAGCAGATGCAACCATTACATATAGAATGGATAAACAACAAGGTCCTACTGTATAGCACAGGGAACTATATTCAATGTCCTGGGATAAACCATAAAGGGAAAGAATATAAAAAAGAATGTATACATATGCATAACTGAGTCACTGTGCTGTACAGCAGAAAATATAACACAACATTGTAAATCACCTATACTTCAATTTTTTTTAAAAAAGGAAGGTTTATAATTAAGCAAAGACTTGAAGGAGGTAAGGGACTAGCCAGGTAGATGAGCGGAGAAGGAGGAGCATTTCTGAGACAGGAAGCAGCCCAGGCCAAGACCCTGAGGTGAGAACATGCCTATGTGTTCATGGAACAGCAAGGAGGCCAGTGTGGCTGAGCAGAGAGAGCTGGGAGAGATGAGGTGATGGAGGTAACCAGGGATCAGATGGTGCAGGCCTGGGAGGCCACTGCTAAGACCCCAGCTTGTACTCAGTGTGCAATGAGGACGCTCTGGAGGATTCTGGGCAGGGAGGGGCAGAGACTGACTTAGGCTCAACAGGTCACTCTGGATGTTGAGTGGAGAACAGACTATGTCAGGGATGGGGGACAAGGCAGGAAGAAAGAGCCCAGTAATCCAGGCAAAGGAGAACGTGGCTCAGGCCAGGGTGACAGCACCAGCAGTAGGGAAAAGAAGGTGGGTGCATTTTGAAGGTAGAGCAGACAGGATTTACCAACATACCATGTGTGGGTGTGAGAAAGAAAGGAGTCATGGGTGATTCTAAGAACAAGATGAAATAATACACCCTTGCTGCACCTCAGTACAAATACCCAAAAAATGTCTAGAAAAGGTTATTATTCAGTCAAACACTAGGTTTCCATTTAGCACCTGCTATTTGATGAGGGATTCGGTTATTATTCAGTCAAACACTAGGTTTCCATTTAGCACCTGCTATTTGATGAGGGATTCCATCCTAGGAAGTCTGCCCACAAAGAAGCAAAGTATTCATGGTCGGCAAGTTTCACCAGTGTATGGTTCTGTTCCAGCAGTAGGGCAAGCATTACATAAATGAACACGTGTGACTGTCAAGATCCCACTTTTGCTAAGAAAAAGCAGGGCCTAGAGGTATGTGTAATATGTATACAACAATACATAAAAGTACATTACAGCCCATCAGTCAGTTCACGGTGGCAATGTTTTCTTTCTTTAAAAGTCAACTGGTTACATAAAAATGTTGTATCCTAATTATAAAAATCAGGGGGATCGTTTTGGTTTTGGGGTTTTGATTTGTGGGTTTTTTGTTTTTGAAGGAAGATGCTGGATCATGACTCTCAAATGGTTTCTTTTGATACTAATTTAAATTTCAAAACACAACCTAAAATCCATGGTCAGAATGATGCTATCAATCTGAATCATTTTTAGGACTAAATAAACTATGGATGGCTTCCCAAAGATAGCACATTCAATGACTCACAGCATGGTATCCACCCCGCTGGGAGTGTTTCACCTAGAACTTTAAAGGAAGTGCTTTCTAAGATGAAGAAAACAAGCACAAAAAAACCTACCCTGAGCTCATTCTGAGCCAAACAAAGCAACCTCCTCAAATGAAATAGGGAAAACCAAGCTCAAATAAAACCAAGAAAGAATATAGAGCATGTTGATCCCTTTCCCATTTTTTTTTCCATTGCCACAACTAGCTGATCTTAGACAAAGGATTTCCTTCAAAATCATTGCTGGGAGTTTAAGAGTCACTGCATGGAATAGGATGCCTTCTGCCTTCAATTTCATTTCTTCTTGAAAGTTCCCATATTCTAGCACATTCCAGTTACTTCAGATTTTTAAAAATTAATTGTGCCTCTTTTAAAGGAAACCCAGGAAAACAAAATCAGAACGTGCAAAAATAATAGAGCAGGGAGGGCAGTTCCTGTTGAAGCAGATTCCTCAGTTTATTAACATATTTACTACAGAGTAATAACTTCATAGATTAATTTTCTAGATTCTAGAGAAAAGGGCCAAGAGTATAAATATATTAGAATGAACCGCATAAAGTTATTAATATTTAATCATTTTAACCAAAAAAACACCATTTAATGTGGTTCAGCCTAAGACTTACCAATAATATATCAGATATCCAGTTTGAAGTTAAGATGTTTCTCAATAACACACATGAACAAGGAAGTGAGATTCCATGTTCTCTAATTCAATTTGCATACAACTTTAAACTTCTGTATATAATATTTGCAAAAACCATAAACACTGAAAACATTACCCATCACTCTCTAATTGCAATTACAAACAAGAGGACTTAAAAATAAAAATAAATTAGACATTTTTATCTAAATGTAGATCAGCATTTTTATCCAAATACATATCTCTAGCTCGCTGGTGCCTTTGTTATTGCTCTAAAACTTAATTTAAAAAATCTATCAGGGCTTTCCTGGTGGTGCAGTGGTTGAGAGTCCGCCTGCCGATGCAGGGGACACGGGTTCATGCCCCTGTCCAGGAAGATCCCACATGCTGCAGAGCGGCTGGGCCCATGAGCCATGGCTGCTGAGCCTGTGCATCTGGAGCCTGTGCTCCGCAACGGGACAGGCCACAACAGTGAGAGGCCCGTGTACTGCAAAAAAACTTGTGGTCACGAGAAAGAATTACCACCTCCTCTGAGATATCACAGCCCACACTACCTGCTCTATCTGGTTTTAGAATTGCCACTCCTATCTCATCCTGGAAGAGCCCCACCAGCCCATTCATTCTTTTATCCTCAACAGCACTAACTGTAGGAGGGAGAGAAATGTGGCCAAGGAAAACAGTTCCTGCCACTATGTGGTAGGAGGTGGGCTCAGTGATCCCATCTGGAGTCACACTGGTACACTCAGGGATACCTTGGCCAGGACACATACAACAGCACATTCCTATGGGATGGGGGAGCCCCAGCTCCACTGCGCTGTACAAGGCACCTGGACGGGAGAGTAGAGAAAACTCACAAGACCACTTGTGTTCGGACAACATCCTCCAGGGTCAGGAGAGGGTCTGAACCACATTCTCAGCATAATTTAACAGACATACACAGCCTCCTCCTGGTGTTACAAAGACCTGTTGGGTCCTGGAGTCCCCACGAAGTGAAAATTTCGGGTCCCATTAAACATATTCGTCCTTATAAATAGGATTTGAAATGAGCAATTACATGTGACTAAAATTGAGTAGTTGTCTTTGCCTTTTCCTTCACATGTGTCCCCACACTGTCCCCCCAACGGCACCTCGGAGCACAGACAGGGCTCAGGAGAGACAGCTGAGCAAGGACAGCAGCACGGGTGTTGGGCTGCACCCCGCAGGCCTGCAAGCCTTGTGACTGCCCAGCTGCAAGACTGAAGAAAGCCCAGAGACAGTGGCAGAGACATCAGTGCTTTAATGGATGGGGGAGCTTACATGTTCGAAGCAAAAAGGGTCCTGGAGAGACACCCCACTGGGGACAGCAGAGAGCAGTAGGACATGGCAGGAGTCTTCACTACCAGAGGAAGAAGGAGGTTACCAATTATAGGAGGAATTGATGTCAGGCTGGCTCATCGGTTACCAGGGAAACCAGCAGAGGAGCCCACCCCTCACTGACCCTTTCATAAAGAGGAGTGAGACATTCCAATCTAAAGATTAGGACAATTGCTAGCTGGGGCCTGGGGCAAGTACCAGGCCCTATGACTAAGAGGGAATGTCTGTCAGGTGAGTTGGGTATAGGTGAAACAGGGACTGGTCGAGAGCAGGGGACATGCAGAGACCAAGAGACCAGCTATCCTGAGTGCCCTGATCATACAACGACCACCTGCGAGTGGAGGGGCAGGGGTTTCAGTGCCAGGTGACCAACTAGTCCCAGATTGAAACCTGAAAATCCTGCATCCAGGAGCCTCTCTGTCCCAGGCAATTGTGATGGCTGGCCACTGTGTAATGAGACCTCGTTTCCCCAGTTATGACAGACCAAGTCTGATGCCTTTCAATCTCTAGCTCTGCCAGAAGTTTCCTGTCACTCATTATTATAGCCAAGCCAGTAAACAGTCCAAGAATGCACTCAATAAATACCACAGACACACCTCCTGTTATGACCATGGGTTTGGAGACACAGTCTTGAGTTAGGCCCACAATAACTGAGCAAGTTCCCACCAACCTTCACTTCTGGACAAAAAAGGAACAAGCCTCCCTCAGGTACTTCAGTCGGGCCTGATGGGTTGTTTCCAGCACAGACAACTGTAAGGAGCTCCTTTAACTGTGGGATTCCCAGATGCAGGTGACTGATCTCATAAGGAAGAGAAGGAAGCCTTAACCCATCACTCACGTGAAGTGGGCAAAACAAGAGTCAGCAGCCAGCTCCAAGTGCTGAGCCCAAAGCCAAGTGACTTTTAGAGACAAGAAGAATCAACTCTTCAACAAGGCAGTTTTTATTGCTGTAAAACTAGTTCAGTTAATGATCACTTCATTTATTGATACACAAGCCAGACCATGGGTGAGATGCTGTGACAAAAGAACATGAAAACAGAAGAAGACCGCCCCCACCGCACCACACCCCAGTATTCAAGACTGGTCTTAAAACCACTTACTCTGCCCTTCCTTTCCTCAAAATCATTTCAAAAAGTGAGTCCAAGATCTGAAAGTAATTCCCGAGTCTCACTATCTCACTAATATTCATCTTAATCTTTCTTTAGCCAAATAAAAAAGAATTGATGAATGGGTACCCTTTTGCAGTACTGTATTAGTGTTATTCTAAGAGACTCTATAACGATTATTATTTGTTCCATTTTGTTGTCCTAGTGAGACTGTCATGGACTAAATGTCTGTGTTCCCCAAAACAAATATGTTGAAGCCCTAATCCCTAAGGTGATGGTATTTGGATGTGAGACCTTTGGGAGGTGATTAGGGTTTAGATTAGGTAATGAGGGTGGAGCCCTCGTGATGGGATTAATGCCCTTATAAAGACACAAGATCTCTGTCCCTCTCTAGGTGCAAGCACCTGAGAAAGGCTATATAAGGACACAGCCAGAAGGCCATCTACAAATTAGGAAGAGGGTTTTCATCAGACACTAAATCTGTTTTCAGCCTCTAGAACTGTGAGAAATAAATGTTTGTTGTTGAAACCACCCAGCCTACGATATTTTGTTAGAGCAGCCCAAAACGACTAAAACATAGACCCAGAAGGTGCAGGGAAAAAACATGTAATCACACAGTCCTCAAGGAAACACTTTTGATTGACATTATCAAGACTTACACTGAGATACACACTGAATGGCAAGAGAAAACAATGATTGTCACCTTGCGTCTCCTACAGCAGACTCCCATGACACTGGCAGTCTGCTCACAGAAATTAAGTGGATCAGTGCCAGTCTTCCTTGAAAAGACTTATATCATGAACACAATGTCAGTAACAGTGTGAGGCCAAAGGCGTTTGATGGCCCTCGATTAAGGGCAACTGTTGGGACATCTCTGATGGCTACATCTTGACCAGCTACTCAAAGTTTAGTCAAGGTCACAATTTCCAAGGAACTTTGCCCAGCAACGTAATCAAGCACAACATATGGGCCCTGCAGCTTAACTGCCTCATTCACACTGAACTTCTCCTCTCCACGAGTCTCACCATAGCATTTGGCAAGCCCACGTCTGGATAACGAGTTCAAGAACATTTGTTCAATTATTGCTCAAGTGCTTACATAATTTTGTTTGAAACAAGTTATCCAGGGTCTGAGAGCAACAACTGATCCAGATGGAATCACATTACAAAGCCCCTCTCAGTGAGGTTATTCTTAGATCTATAGCCTTTTTCCCTGCAGAATTTGCACCTGGAATCCTTAAATGGGTGAGAATGAGGATGTAATCTTCAGCCAGGGAAAGGGTTAACACCACCAAAGTGATCTGGATATAGTCTTCATCACACCACTGACTGCCGTCCACAACTCAGGTTAGCAGGAATGCCCAGCTTTGTATTAAAGACATCAGTTACATTAGAAATCACACTTTTTCCCCCACATGGAAGGGCATTTTCAGCTGGAGCACTACTCATGCTAAATCAAGTTTAGGCAAGAGGCAGCCCTAAAGGACTGACTTCAGCACGCATTCCGTTTTTTGTTTTTTAACAGCTTTATTGGAGTATAATTGCTTTACAATGGTGTGTTAGTTTCTGCTTTATAACAAAGTGAATCAGCTATACATATACATATATCCCCATATCTCTTCCCTCTTGCATCTCCCTCCCTCCCACCCTCCCTATCCCACCCCTTTAGGTGGTCACAAAGCACGGAGCTGATCTCCCTGTGCTATGTGGCTACTTCCCACTAGCTATCTATCTTATATTTGGTAGTGTATATATGTCCGTACCACTCTCTCACTTTGTCCCAGCTTACCCTTCCCCCTCCCCATATCCTCAAGTCCATTCTCTAGTAGGTCTGAATCTTTATTGCCGTCTTGCCCCTAGGTTCTTCACGACCTTTTTTTTGTTTGTTTTTTTAGATTCCATATATATGTGTTAGCATATGGTACTTGTTTTTCTCTTTCTGACTTACTTCACTCTGTATGACAGACTCTAGGTCCATCCACCTCACTACAAATAACTCAATTTCATTTCCTTTTATTGCTGAGTAATATTCCATTGTATATATGTGCCACATCTTCTTTATCCATTCATCTGTCAATGGACACTTAAGTTGCTACCATGTCCTGGCTATTGTAAATAGAGTTGCAATGAACATTGTGGTACATGACTCTTTTTGAATTATGGTTTTCTCAGGGTATATGCCCAGTAGTGGGATTTCAGCACGCATTCTTCCCTGCAGCGGTCCTATACAATCACTACCTGGCAGATGCCCCAGCTTACAAAATTCAAACAGTAGGACCAGGTTTACAATGGAAAAATTCTCCATCAAGTGGCTGATTGTACTTGTGAGATTTAAATCTCTGAACAATGAGTATTACTGTTCATGAGAAGAATGCTTTCAACAACACAGATTCTTTTATGTAATAATCCACAGTGAGGCCAAGACAGATTTTTATGATGATGAATTTTTGGCCCACAAGATTGTTAGGACAATACATGCTTCTGTTCGGAAGCTTCTATTTCACTTACACCTTGATGCAAAATGAGGAACTTCAGCCCAGAAATTCCAGGGCATATGCTGATTTATGTCTAGTGTTCGGGAACGTTCCTAAACGTGGCACTGGGAATGCAGTCTGTATTCAAAGTTTTATAGTGAATGCTCAATTCCTATGTTCACCAATAATTCCTGCATGTGTTTCTCCATTTTTTTTCCTCATCCTCCTCACCAGAGAAGAGACTGTATTGGGTAGTGATTTGTTTTATCTAAGGCAAGTAATTTCAGATTTGTCAAGCTAAAGGGAACCTGAAATTATCTATTCCAACCCCTAACTTGGAGGAAGAGGACACCAATGGGCAGAGAATTGAAAACAAGTAAGCTTCAAATAAAACACTCCTTCATAACCACTTTCTCTCATTTCTCTCCAGCAAGCATGTCCTCAAAGAGACTAAAATGCCCTGACACTGGACTGCAAACCTCTGGCATATCTAATGCAATATCAAGAGAAAAAATATCCATCTCCTTCCTCAGTGAAAAACCTGGGCAAACCTGTTGTATTAATTTTCTGTTGCTCCCATAACAAAACCCACAAACACAGTGGCTTGAAAGAACACAAATTAATTATCTTAAAGTTCTGTGGGTCAGAAGTACAACACAGGTCTCACTGGCTAAAATCAAGGTGTCTGCAGGGCTGTGCTCCTTTCTGGAGGGTCTGGGCGAAAAGCTGTTTCCTTGCCATTCCCAGGTTGTAGGGGCCACTTACATTCCTTGGCTCATGGCTTCCTTCCTCCATCTTCAAAGCCAGTAATGTGAGTCAAGTCCCAGTTCTTTTCATGCTTTGGATTTCTCATACCATTTCCTCTAATATCCAAGAGCGCGTGCTGGCTCTCTCTTTCTCCCTCTCTCTCTCTCTGTCTCTCTCTCTCTCTCTGAAAATAGTTAAGGTTCTCTACTTTTAAGAACTCATAAGATTACCCTGGACTCACCCAAATTATCCAAATAATCTAGCTACCTCAAGGTCCATTCTCTTAGTCATATCTGCAACCTCCTTTTTGCCACGGAGGTAGTATTTACAAGTTCAAGAAATTAGGACTTGCACATCTTTGGAGAGCCATTCTGCCTACAATACCTGCCCATTCTTCTGACCCTCACCTCATTAAATGACCCCAAAACATCTGGTGACCAGGTCAGAAATCTGGAGACATGCCTGGATTGATCTCATGCATTTACATTCCACGTCCAGTTAAGAACTAAATCTCATCGACTCCAAGTCTTAACTCTGTCAATACTGCCCCCTGCTTCTTACACTCTCAGCTACATCCAAGGCTGAGGCCTCCCCAGAATTCTTCGCTTCTTTTCCTTCTTCTGGCACCAGCCTCAATTTTCTTTCTTTCTTTCTTTTTTTTTTTTTTTTTTTCAGTTCTTCACAGTGTCCTTCTGAGGCCATGTGCTTCAGGCAAGGTGTCTCCAGCCCCAGTTCCAGGGGATGGGACTAGATTGGTCTCAGCAAGTCATGGTGGCCTCATGTCCTCTGCCAGTCATTTTTCAACATGAGGGGAACACAGAGTCCTAATGAATTCATTGAGCCACTGAATTAACCAACACAGGAGTCACTTGAGATTTCCTGTTAGGTCACCTAAGTCAAATTGAGTTGAGTGTTTCTATTGCTTGATGCTAAAAACATCCTGAATGGTACATTGCTGATTAAAATAACTGCAAAATTTTGCTCACTGTTCTACTTATTCCTGGCCTCCTGTGACCTCCAGCCTCTGTGCTTCACCCTATATATCATCTACTTGGAAGCAAAATACCTTTTTTTTTTAAATTTTAGTTTTATTGGAGTATAGTTGATTTACAATGTTGTGTTAGTTTCGGGTGTAAAGCAAAGTGATTCAGTTATACATATATATATTCATTCTTTTTTAGATTCTTTTCTCTTATAGGTTATTACAGAATATTGAGTAGAGTTCCCTGTACTATACAGTAGGTTCTTGTTGGTTGTCTATCTTGTATGTGGTAGTGTGTGTATGTTCATCCCAAGCTCTGATCTAATTTTTTTTAAATGATACAAATGAACTTATTTACAAAACAGAAACAGACTTACAGATATCAAAAACAAACTTATGGTTATTACCAAATGGGAAAGGTAGGAGGGAGGGATAAATCGAAAGCAGAATACCTTTCAAAGCCACCAATCTTATCAGGTGTCCCTGTATTCAAAATGCTTTCATGATGTCCCATTATCCATAACTGGTTCTCCAAAATCTGTGCTTATAACCCTCTGAAGAATCTAGAAAAACTATGCAACCAAAAGTCAATTTTAAGTTGATATCTTAATTTGTGTCATCATACATTCAAAAATGTTGTTAAAGATGTAAAGTTCTGGCATGTTGTAAATGTTGACATTTTAAGTAAAACTAAGTATCACTCAGATAAATCCACAAGAATCTAAACAGCATAGTGATTTGGTACCTATGATCATTCATTTAAAATTAAATAAGCTCTTCTTTTACATGTATGTTTTATCATGTCCTTCTCATATTTCCATTCTACTTCCCCTGCAAAATTTTATCTCAGTGAATATATTTCAATGATTCAAAGTATATATTTTATTTTTTCATGATTTTTTTTTTTTTCATGATTTTTTTTTTTTTTTTTTTTTTGCGGTACGCGGGCCTCCCACTGCTGTGGCCTCTCCCGTTGCGGAGCACAGGCTCCGGACGCGCAGGCCCAGCGGCCACGGCTCACGGGCCCAGCCGCTCCGCGGCATGCGGGACCCTCCCGGACCGGGGCACGAACCCGCGCCTCCTGCATCGGCAGGCGGACTCCCAACCACTGCGCCACCAGGGAAGCCCCAAAGTATATTATTAATTGACCTATCATATACATCCCTACACACACCAAAAATAGGCATGTAATTTAGAATTTTAAGTATTAATTTACTTTGAATTTAGCCCCTAAGGGTGAAATAATTTCTTCTGAGTTATACAACAACAGTTACATGTAAACAACTGAAAGAAAAACACACAAATATGGTCAATAATTATTAAATATAAAAAAGTAAAACTGTATTTTAAATGTATCTCTTCATAAGATGGATAGGGCTTTAAAAAATTAACCCAGCCATCTATAGGTGAATATTCCTTATGCTAAAGTAATAATGGCTTAGCTTCAATTTTATTTTAATTTTTCATATTTCTTTGCATAATTGCTGATAAATCCTTTTGGCCTAAAACAGGAGATGAGTAAGAGTTTCTCCCTAGCCACATCACTCAAATCTCTGAACTCCTTTTGAGTTTGAGGCCCTCAAAGACAGTGATGCATCATCAACATTATTTTTAATTACCTCTCAACTGATGATCCAGTTATGCCTTCAACTTTGTTAGAAGCAAAGCGCCCTTTTGTTTAGGCCTTGGAATGTTTTCGCATCACAGAATAATATACCCTATTAAGATTCTGGAAAGATGAGAGGAATGCCTCGCTTCTGTAAAAAGGTAGAAGGGAGAGCAGATGCATTCCCAGGCAGATCAATTTTAGGAAAGAATGCACATAGAAGTTGAAAACCTGGACAGCTACTCCCTTAAGAGTCTCCGAGCCCTTGCATGTACCCCATTAGAATGTCTTCATTGATGCTCAAAGGTATGTCTAAAGGCATTTTGGAAATGGCTGACCTGTAGGATAAAATCAAAATGACTTTGCATAAAACACAATGCCTTTCCTGATCTGATGCAGGCTCGGTGTCTCATTTCCCACCCTTATTCCTCTACACCCCATTCCCTACACCAGCCTGAGAAAGCTGAATTATGTATACTGGTTGTAAGTTCACTTTCAAGAGGAACATGTGTCAAAAGGACTTCCTTCCTTTAATACGATTTGACCCCCAGCCTGCTCCTATTTTAGACACAAGGGGTGAGTCACTAGTATTTATACCAGCATCTTGCCCCTGGCTCAGTCTAGTTGTGGGGACTCTGCTTGTTGTATGAATAAATTAACAGTAGCGGTTTAAATAGTCCCCATACCTTTAGGATAAAATTCTGTATAATAAACCACCCAACCATATATTCCCACACTCTAGGAACACCATTCAACAGTTCCAGCACTTCACATATATATCCAACTATATATATTATATATATGAATATATAATTTCATATATCTAGTCAACAATTCCAGCATTTCACATATATAAATGTGGTTCTTTTTATTACTCTGGTCTCCTGTCCCTCTACTAACTGCTCTCGCTGAAGTTTTCCCTAATTGTCCCTTCCCCATCCCAGGTATAAAATTAGTTACTCTCTTCCCTGACCACACGTCGCTTTTACTTCTATTGGATATTTTTCACATTCTGCTTGGTGCCATGACGGTGATGTGTGTAAGCCTGGTCTCCATCGCAGCCACATCCATTGGGTTCTATCCTCATGTGATCCCTGGGTCCTGACCGCACCTCTCCTTGAAAATCTCTCTCTCCTCATGGCCAGTCCATTCCTCTCACTCCATACGTGATCCTTCTTCCTCAACTTCCTTCACTTGCTCCCCCACTCTGCCCACTGCTTATCTCAGAGGTTCTTACACTCTTCGTGGTACAATAGCAGAGGTCTCAGGCTAGACCAAAGCGAGCGAACCCCAAATTCATATGACAGGTACCTTTTCCCAAGTTGGAAGGGGAAAAAAAGTAATAACAATTTCCTCATGTTAGGGTTTTTATCATTTTTCTTAAAAGTTTGCCACTCAACTGTGAGTAATGATCAGCAGGTGACAAAAGTAAACAAATATTAAGGGAAAACACAGAACAACAAATCACATATAAGTAATTTAAGAGTTCTGTGTATATGCTCATGGGTTAGAATTTTATATTATGTATAAAACAAGATCTAGTATTTTATCAGCAAAACTAGTGCTGTGTTTCTTCATGACATAATGAAACATATCCACATTTCTACGTGCATGTGTATGTATAAACTTGTAATGTAAATTACACATATTAGTTATCAGTATAAAATGAAGTCCCTTTCTATTTGTCTGACATCGCAACATGTAAAAATCGCCCAGTGGAACTCTCAGGCACTGCTTGTGTGAATGCAAAACTGCGCAAACATTTTGGAAACCAACTTGGCAATTTCTCATGCAACTGATTATGCACATGGCCCAGCCATTCCAACCATATTCACTCAAGAAAAATAAAAACATGTCCACACAAAGACTTGTACACAAAAGTTCACAGTAACTTTAATAGCCCCAAACTGGAAAAATATACATGTCCATCAATAGGTGAATAAACTGTGATACATCCACACAATTGCCCAGCAATTTAAAAACTACTTATAAAACATAACAACATAGAAGAATCTCAAAAACATTATGCTAAAAGAAAAAAACTAGACAAAAAGAGCACATGATTCCTTTTGTAAGAAATCCTAGAAAAAGCAAAAAGAATCTAGAGAGATAGAAAACAGATCAGTGGTTGCCTGGGGCCTAGGGCTTGGGAAGGGATAGACTGCAAAAGGGCTCAAACAAACCTTTTTGGAGTATCAGAAAGGTTCCATATCAGGATTGTGGCAATGGTGACACTGGCTGGACACATCTGTCAACACTCACTGAAATGAGTAATGGACACTAATAATGATGCATATTTTTGCACATAAATTATAGTTCAATAAAGTTAATGTTTTTCATTTGGCCCAGTGGCCTTTCCACCAAATTTGGAGGCAATGTTAAGGATGATCTGACTTACCATGAATGCAGGCTTACATGATAGATAGGAAATTTACTTTGAATGATTTTGTAGGGGGCAGATAGGGGCAAAGAGCTCAGCTCACAAAACTCCTATATTTCTGGCCAGAATGCACTGAAAGCAACATGTGGTCCATCTTCTGCCCCCAGTCATTTGGAAGCTGAACTTCAAAGTGTTAGACTTTTCTTACATTCTACACAACCACTGGGGCCAACATGCTTTATAGAGTCATTCTGGAAAACAAAATTATTTTAGAAAAACATTTTGTTCTCTGTAGATGAAAGGAATTATTAAAGTGCTAAATGTTAAGACTAACACTGAAACATGGTCAGATACATGAGAATAACTTTGTAAAGTGAAGGGAAAAGAAACATAAAACTTCAAATTATTTTGCCTAAAAGTAATCCTTCTGTTAATTCTATTCTTAGGGCAAGTTGCTAGAAGAGGGGAGAAATGAAGTTAATCACGTGTTCAGAGACTAGTGGCCTCTCAATACTCAGGCAATGAGCCAACAGAATTTACTGAGTGAAGGCTCTCCAAAGCACTAAGCAAGAAAAAAATAGGATCTGCAAAAGAAGTGTAAGATAGTGTTCTCACACAGAGGAATTCTCATGGAGGAATTCTGTGAGATCCCTGGGAAGATGAGGCTAATACATAAAATAATTAGAGAGTAATTAACAGTCTTTATCTCCACTGAAGATGATGCCAAAAGGTTGATAAGTCAATGCAATAGGTACTCAAGCAAGGGAGAGATGGTTGGAGATCTGACTTCCCGCAGGCAGGAAAGCTTCAGGATGGTTGACTTTTATGCTGACCCTTCAAGGTTAGGCAGGATGTATGCATGAAAAGGGTAAGATATGCCACTCGACAGAAACTGACTTGGTGACTTCTGTCCTAGAATCTTAAGGTTTTAATTGAAGCTGAAAATATAATAAAACCTGAATAAATGGTGGCCCTTTATTATAAGATGAACTTAAAACAAATGCAAATGCTGTGCAAGATATAGGAGAAGATAATTGCTATTTCTTTCTATTCCATTGGGGCTTGACATTGTAAGAGGAGGAAATAGTGACCATTCCCCACAATTCTCTACTTTATGTTACATGATTATACAAATAAATGCAGGTATATGCCTCTAGTGCCCCAATTACATAAGATAAAATATTTAAATAAGAAGTCTGATACTGTTGTAACTGAGTAGAAAGTTGCTTAGATTTATAACCTGAATTTATGTTTTTCTTAAAACATGGTTCTCCAAGTTAATCAGAAGTGACTTCAGCAAGTGTTTGCAAATATTATTCTGTCCTCTCAACTCAGAGAAAAGCAACTTTAAATAGCTTGGAAAACAAGAACAGAGTAAATATGCATGTAGGGATTTTCTTTTTTTTTCAGCCTATAGGTAGCTAACTATATGTTAGCCCTAACAAGATAGAGGCAGTCTCTGGTTTGAAATTTTGAATAGATAACTGTTGAATTACTTGATCAGTTTGGTTATAAGGATCACACACTGTGCTTTTAAAAACTGCTGGGCTCTTTTCTTGCATTCCTTTATGAGAGAGAAAACAAACTTTCTATCAAATGATGTACTTTAAAAATCACTGTAAATTTCTATATAGTATTCTGGAGAAAGACTGCAAAAGAAGCTTCTGAGCACCTACCATATAGTACCTTTAACTCTGAGTTAGACTCTGTGGATTTTTCTCACTGAAAATAGCTGAATAAAACCATTGCTTATAATTCAGGATTTCCTGGAAAAGCAAAATCCATCTATATGTAACAGTTGAAGGAGCTGGGTGGGTTTTCAGAAGATGAGTCTCATGTTCTATTAGAGTGTTAAAGTGACTAGCGAAAATGAGCAAATCAAAAATGTGAGTTTTCTGGCACTTTCAAAGAATTCAAATTAAGTACTTTATAGCCCCTGAACAACTTTATGAACTTGTTCATTTTGACCATACTCTTTCTGCTATGCTACTTTCTTGCTAGATACTTTAAAACTGCTTCTTTGTGACCAAAGACATTGCTGGACATTTTTACTTTCTGGCTACAGGTCATTCTGAGAGCCTGGAGTTTCAAGCTAGCTGCTGTCTGGTTAGTGGAGGTTTTACACAGCTCTGTGAATCCTTATCAGGGCGGATCCGAATCAATTACTTGAGGGCAAAGTTGACACAAACTGCTGCATGCAAACATGGAATGTCTCAGGAATTAAGATCATCACAGGGGACAAAGCTTTCTGTTCCGAATGAAGCAGTGTGAACCAACATACATTTCAGGCTCAGTCATGAAGTGAAGGCATCCTCGAATAAAATTTTCTCAGGAAACAGCTGGCCTGAAAAAGGATTTTCTTGCCTCTTTATACAGAGAAACCATGTGCATGGGCCCCACAAACCTCTTAAAACATGGTCACCCCCAGGTCTCTGCATCTCTATTGATATAAGAATCAACCAATTCATTGTCAAGTAATCTGCGCCAAGGAAAAACCAGGTATTCTAAGTGACTGTTGTTAAAACGTTGATTTGTCAGGAATAAGAACACCATTTGAGTTAGTCCAAACCAAATACTAACTTGTTAGAAAGTGTTGTACAATATGTATTGCTAAGTATGAAAGTAACCTGCATGAAATAAAATTGATCAAAGTTTAGTTTCAAGAAATAAACTAATCACAAATCACCTATTTGTGATCAATGAGTCCTCGTTTGGGAAGATTCACAAAAGAACATAAGAGCTGAAAAGGGGCATGAGGGAACTTTCTCAGGTCATGGTAATGTTCTGTATCCTGCCAGGGATTTACACCGGGGCATCCATCTGTCGAAGCTCAACTTACGTACAGTGTGTGCATTTCATTGTATGCAAATTTCATATGAAACACTGTCAACAAGTACTGAACTCTAGTTAATAATAAGAATGCTGCAATATGCAAACTGATGCCTGGGGCTTATTTTTAAGTGCATCAAAAATAAGATGGTGCCGGGCCTCCCTGGTGGCGCAGTGGTTGAGAGTCCGCCTGCCGATGCAGGGGACACGGGTTCGTGCCCCGGTCCAGGAAGATCCCACATGCCGCGGAGCGGCTGGGCGCGTGAGCCACGGCCGCTGAGCCTGCGCTTCCGGAGCCTGTGCTCCGCAATGGGAGAGGCCACAACAGTGAGAGGTCCGCGTACCGCAAAAAATAAAAAAAGATGGTGAGAGATGGGCAAAGGGATAGGTAGATAGATGTGATGAGATAAAACGTTAATGATGGAATCTAGGTGGTAGATATACAGCTGTTCACTATAAAATTTTCAAATTACCATATGTGTGAAATTTTCATTAAAAAGGTTGGAGAAGAAAATATAATGGGAATAAAATTATTGAAGCATTTGGAGTATCACACCACTTGCCCCACTGCCCACTTCTTCCCTATAAGAGTTCATAGGGTATCTAGGACCCTGACTGAATATTGATGTTGAAAACTCAAAGCACAAATTTAACAAGCTGAGACATGGGAGGTTTTTTTTTTTAAAAAATCAACTGCCCAAGACTGGTTGATTACACTGGAAAATTGTGTGTTACGTGGAAGAGAGAGAAGTAGCTCCCCACAGACAACGTTTTTATATTGAAATTCACACTGAGCTGTAGTGGGGCACCTGTAAGCCAGGTTGGGCAGAGGATGCTGTTAGAAGACTCAGGAGCAAGATGCATAGAAGGCTGCTGACAGACAGAGGGAGGGAGCGGACAGTTGTGGCAACTCGAGCGAGATTGTGCTGAGAGGCAAGGGGCAGGGCTGCCAACGGTAACGAGTCCCGGAAAGGACAGCTGTGGAGGCTCGTCAGAGGTTATGATATCGCACATTCCTTCCCCCGAAAACAGAGGGTGACACATCACCTGTTACATCACCTGTGAAGGGCCGGTGTCTAAGGCTAGTCAGTTCACCTCAATCACATTCTCTGTCATCTGCTTCACAAACTCATTGCTTGGCATTGACTAGACAGTGTTCATTAAGTTCAAAGTAATAGTCTGGGAGGTGTTCGGTAGTCAAAGAGTGGTCGCTGAACCTGCAGCATTGGAAGCCCCTGGGAGTTTATTAGAAATGCAATCTCGGGCTTCCCTGATGGTGCAGTGGTTGAGAGTCCGCCTGCCGATGCAGGGGACGCGGGTTCGTGCCCCGGTCCGGGAAGATCCCACATGTTGCTGAGCGGCTAGGCCCGTGAGCCATGGCCGCTGAGCCTGCGCGTCCGAAGCCTGTGCTCTGTAACGGGAGAGGCCACAACTGTGAGAGGCCCCCGTAACGCAAAAAAAAAGAAAGAAAGAAATGCAGAGTCTCAGGCCTCATCCCACACCTGCTGTATTAGAATTTGCTGTTTAACCAAGTCACAGATGATTCATACACACATTCAAGTGTGAAAAGCAGTGGCATGATCTTATGATGAGCCTGTAGGTCCAGCTTCGGGGACCTAGGTCTTCCCAATAGCAGCTTTAACTTCAGACACAGAAGACAAGTGTAGGTACACAGGTGAGTCATATGAAGCCTTGTTGGCCCCTTGTCTCCTGTAAGCACCTTCCCCAGACGACTGCTTCTTCCCTGCAATGCTGCAACCTCGCCCCCACCTGGGAAAGGGAGCTGCCTGGACCCCTGACACCCTGGAGGGTCTATCACAATAAGCACATCGGAACCTGCTGCGAGCACCTTTGAAAGTTTCATATTTTCCAACGGGTCTAGAAATATTCCATACATCTTTGGAGAGGGGATCACTTCACATGTAATTTCTCTTTAATGTAAAAAGGGTATAAAATGTTCTCTCCAACAGGTAACTATCAGAAGAGTTCTCAGACTACCGCCCCTCTTTCGGCTGGAAGACAGCTGGGAAAGTTCTTCATCCCCCTTAAAAACAGCCATGGAATATGGAATGCTGCATTTTAGTCATGTATCACGTATACATCTGTCTAGAATAAGTGTATTTTAATGACCATGTTTTGTTTATTTCAGCCATTGTAATAGAAACTCTTTCATGCTCAAATATCTGTCTAGTCATTGTTCACACAAAACTAAAGGTTTTCCATTTTCTTTCATAATAACATGTCTTGAAAGATACTAAGATGTTCCTAACAAAACAAAGCACACAAATATGAAAGGTTTTTCTAAATCATCTGAAGCCAATTACTCCGTACTTGCTGTAAGTTTCATACTTTAACATCATTTCTTTGTCTATAAATATATGCAACTATGTGAAAAATGGTTTTTAAAACTATGATTACCAAAAACCAACTTTCTAAGTTATTGATTCCCACTTTTATTTCAGGAAGGAATTTTACATATTGTCCAATCAACTTACCAAGACAATGAATAAGTACATTTCCAAGACAACAAGTACAAAGCATATTTTCATTCTCACTTCTTATTTAGGAAGGGAATTTTTAAAATAATTTTGCCTATCTTCATATAGTTTTTTTAAAAATGTCAATAAAAATATAAGACATTGAAATCTATCCCACACTTTCATTACTAATTACGAAAACAAAAGTAATTTAGTTTTTTTAATATTTCATGTATAATGGAAAAATGTTTAACACTCTGCTACATTGCATCATATTTAGGTATTCACAGAAAACATTTTCAAGAGACAGGTTGATTTTTTTTTGCTAGATTTAATTTTTTTGAGTCGTTTTACATTCTAAGCAAAACTAGGCAGAAGGTACAGAGATTTCTCATATACCCCTATATAGGTGGTTAATTTTTAAATATGCAAAATGCTAAATGATAGACACACATAAATCCTACCAGCCAATCAAATCATACAGACAAATGCCTTATTGAAAAATCTATTTGAGTTCCAGTCAAGTTTAGGAAAATTTTACAAAAAGAGACATCGAAATAAATCTGTATCTAATTAATGCCAGAATTACCACAAAACGATAGTGTCTAATATACTTTATCATTTTTTGTCTTAGGTTTCTCCCTTATTAGAAAATCTAAAGAAAAAAATCAGTAATGAATAAATAAAATAATCTTCATGAAAAGCCTGAATGGTCTAAGAAGTTTAAAAACAAACAAGTATTTTCTTTTTAAGTATTTTCTTTTCTGCCACTTCATAAACCGGTACCCTGCTTACCTTCAGGGACCACAAAAATAAAACTGTGACAGCCCTACTACAAGCTATAAAAAAAACCATTAAATTATCAAAATGACCTCCCTTGGTAAACCTTAACTTCCGCTCATAAAGCCGGTTTTCAGTATGTTCTCTTACCTGAAAAGCAGTAAGTAGGCTTTAAACTTCACCCACTCAGAAACAGGCTCTTGAGAGCTTGCCTGGTGCAGGCTAAGAACTGCAGGGCAATCACAGGTCTGGGATAAGCTCACTCTTTCCAGAAGGGGAGGAGGGGGCAAGAGACTCGGGATGAATAAGCCCCAGGCAGCCAGCACATGTAAGGATACTGATCCTCCCTGCAGAGTCCCACCCCCTGCCACAAAGTAAGAGGCTGGGCAAACACTGCCCACAGCCACAACAAAATATCCAGATACAGTGGCCGAGAAAGACTCTTTTCACTATTCCAAGCAGAACGACAAATATAGCAAATGCTTTTGACTGGCATCTTGCCAAGTAACTGCCCGGGAATAAGTAAGAGGCCTCACACCCTACAAGAAGTGCCACTTGATCAGAGGCTGGGATTTCTCAACAGGAAGAGGAAAATTTGAAACCTACACCTGAACTCGCCCTTAAAATAAATCTTTGGTTCTTCAGTAATGAAGGCTGTGAAAATTCAAGCTATGAACCTAAAGGAAGGCCCAAATGATTATCCACATTCGGGAACTGTAATAACTTGTGAGCTGCTGAGAATCTTTGTTTCAACTTCCCCATCTGGCTGCCACCTTTTGCCTATTTTCCTCCTCCGTAACACCTTCAGTGTCCAAGAAAGAAAGAAAACTTTTTACGCTTTTAAGTTACAAGTAATGCTGATCTAAAGAAAAATAAATAAGAACTAATATCTAAAGTGAGATCTGGAGATTATATCTTTTGCAAAGATAGTAAAATGTGGAGACTTTGGCCCTAGAAATATATCTCAAGTGTATTTTACTTCTACATCAAATTAAGGTACTAACACACACACACACACACACACACACACACACACACACACACACACTTATACATGTCTCCTGATTTATCCGCCCACAAGTGTTAGCATGGCCCGCAAGTGCTAGCATGGCTAACAAAATAAAATGAAAATCAGCTTTTTCCCAAATATACCAGAAAATATAAAATGTTTTACAAAAAAAGGTTCCAAGAGTAAAGATTCAGGGTGGTCAACCTATATTAATGTCAACAGACTCCTACACAGCAGAATTTCTGTTTTTAATACGCTCATGTTCATCATCCGTATATTAAAAGAAATATTTGATGCATTTTTCCCAATTACTTAACCATGGGACCCTTTATTTGAGGGGCATCCAGAGGGAATTGTATTTTGTGAGACAGATTTGGGAAGTGCTAATAACTTTAGATTCCACTTGCCAATTCTTAAACAACACACCAGACATTATGATGAGTTTTCAAAGCACTTAGAAAAGCCATTAAATATTAGGCTTCCTGTCTACCTCCAAATTATACTAACCTCTATGAAATTCCAGTGTGATCAATTTCTAGATTTTGCAATATTATTAAACGGTAAATGTGTTTTCCAAAGAGAAACATGAGGAACAGAAGCAGACTATCCGCGTATTTACCGGGCATCTCCTTCATTCCACTCAGATGCTAGAAAACGAGTGACAGCACGGTATCCGCCCTCAAGCAGTCGGACACCTTGTTGGAGCCCCTGCAGCTGCTCTGGCGGTCATGCGGCTGTTCCAGGTCACCCATTTGCCCTCCAAAGTTGAACGTCAGACCTCAGGGATGAACATTCAGCCAATGTATCCTACAGAGTGGGCACCCCACAGCCAAAATACCGATGCCGAGGCAGGAGTAACCACCACCCAAACGCCATACCAACCGTACCCATGTGTGCACATTTCAACCACTTTAAACGTGATTCAAGAGGAAGAAACTGAGTTGTGTGCCTCCAGCAAAGCACGTGTAAAACCTGACTACCTCTCCCCCCCAACGCCTCCTCTCCTCTCAAATCCCAGAGCCCTGCACATACCTAGAAATCCCTGGACATCCATCCTGCCGTTCTCATTTAGGTGAAAAAGCAGGTTTTCAGGATAGACTGGCAGTTCACAGCTGCTCCACTGAGATAATTATCACAATGACCCCTCATTCATCTGCCCTGACTACTCCAGAACAAACTACGGCACACCAGTTATTTTTCTAAATCATGTCCCTTTAAAGACGGACTTCTTTCTGAAAGGAGGTATATTCCCCTAATGCTTGTAATAAGAAATTTAACATAATTTAAAAACTATGTCTTTTGTTCATAAATATAGATTCTACTGAATAAAGGCTATCATAAGTATAATACTCTACTGAAGAGACCACTATAATAGGTTGAGAAAAATATTTTACTTAGGAAGTGATCTAGAAGACATGAGATGGTATTTCTACATCTGTAAAATAGCAATAAAATTGCTTATAAAAAATTATGTCACAAGGCTGCATTAGAAAAATACAAACTCCAACCTCTGAGTTGGAGTATGTGTATATATATATATATATATATATATATATATATATACACACACATATATATATGAATCACTGCTGTACACCTGAAATTAACACAACATAGTAAATCAACTAAATTTCAATTTTTTAAAAAAAGGGTAATGCTGTGAGGTGATGAATGTGTTAATCTTACTGTAGTAATCATTTCACAATATATATGTATATCAAATCATCATGTCATACTCATATACCTTAAACTTACACAATGTTATATGTCAATTGTATCTCTGGAAAAAACAAAGGTACGGTAACTACTAAAAAAAGAAAATAATATAAATCTTGATACTATAAAAATAATAAGTAATATAATTTATTACCACAAGCAAGTAAAGATCACATTATAGAGGAAAAGAAAGAAGAAACATGGAGGATATTGCATAATTAAGAAACAAAGAAAACATCAAACCAGGAACAAGGGCTGTATTCCCGGAGACCCACTTGTACCTCCACACTGTCTTCCAAGTAAAGGCTTTCTGCCTTGGTCTTACAGAGCCTCTGCCTCCTGGGGCTTTAAGAGAGACATACTTTGATATCCCTTGGATTTGCTCCAAAGGTCACCAAATTTGGCAGATATTCTTCAGTCTTCTGGCCTACAGCCATTTCCTACTTTTAGTAAAGTTTTCCCCCACTGTTAGTAATTTTTTTTTTCATCTCCACAGTTTCAGGGAAAAGAATAGACACATACTCAAAGTCCTTTAACAGAACCGTGCACCTCGCAACTTGCTCTAAGTTTCTTACTGTTTTCTACACGCTTTAGTTTTCCTGTCTGTCCTCTGTCTCCCCCTAACTGACTCTTCTCTTTCAAATCTCCTGGTGCTTAAATCACTAGTGTGCTGAGCCGACTTGCACCTCCTGCGGGAGACAGCTGCGTGTATTTCTTCCCATCTCCGATCACAGGGGGAGTATTTACACCACAGCAATCAGCAGACAATACAAAACAAGCTTTTCCCCCCTCCCCCTTCTCAGAGCCAGCTGTTAAACATTTACCAGCAAGCACACTACTAGAAAGGTCTGTGAATTTACAAAACAGCCTTTTCGAATGGTAAGGTAAGGATATAAAAATTTTTACTGAGAACGAGAAAAGGCTTATATTTTAGCTTTTTTTTTTTTTTAATTAGTTGGTACAGACAGCTTTATATACTTGACACTGCCAGGTAAGCAACCTCAACAAGACACACCAGTGTTACTACAATGAAATACTATAGGAACAGTGAACATGAATAAATGTTGTGTTTCCAAAGTAAATGTCATCCTTTCCAACTGCCTTTAATATACTTCTATAGCATCTTTCCTCCTAGTAGCTCTTAATAGTATATTAAATCTATTTATGATTATCTAGAAATTCAAGAAAGGATTAGCATATTCTTTTACTGTGACATGATCAGCAAGAAAATGTTTAGGTTCAGGCAGATCTGCCTCCTTCCGTTCTTCCACTCCCCCAAATCCCGAAAACACACAAAAATCACTTTTTTTTTTTTTTTTTTGTGGTACACGGGCCTCTCACTGCTGTGGCCTCTCCCATCGCGGAGCACAGGCTCCGGACGCACAGGCTCAGCGGCCATGGCTCACGGGCCCAGCCGCCCCGCGGCATGTGGGATCCTCCCGGACCAGGGCACGAACCCGCGCCCCCCGCATCGGCAGGCGGACTCTCAACCACTGCGCCACCAGGGAAGCCCCAAAATCACATTTTTTGCATCCTTTTTTTCCCAAAAGTCTATGGATCGAAGAGCAAAACAACAGTGCCTTTGATCCTCCCAACCTTGCTAAAGAGAAAGTTTAAAGCCCACAACCCAGTAAACTCAAGGGAGTCAGCTCACTGTTCCAGGGAACAAAGGACAAATTAGCAGAGAACATTACTTTAAAGCATGGTAATAACATTCTAACAAACACTGCCAATTCAGTCCACATGCATCATCCACCTAGGGAATCATGAAACAAAAAGATCTGACAGAAACAAAAAAAGGAGCACTCTGAAGAAAAAAACAAAAACTATCACATGACCTTATGTACTCAACAACGTTCCTCTAACTCTTCTTGCTAGCTGCGTTCAACATCTTTTATTGCATTACTGATTATCAGTATTAAGTCAGTCTATCAATATGATTAGGATTATTGAATTATATCTTATTATCAGTAAAAAGTAAAGAAGGTAGTTATCTTTAAAGTTAGAACAGAATCCAGAGAACAATAAAAATGCTTCCTAAGTTCTTTTGTCTAAAATTTATTCTACTCCAAGAAAACTAAAATAGACAACGCATGGCATAAGCAATGTCAGATATTATTCAAGAAAGATAACCTTATTTTTGTCTCACCATTTGGAGTCAATAAAGTAAAATTCATTTCACAGAACTTGATTTGTAAACTGGCAGTGTTCTGTGCTGTAATTCAAACTTCCCTAACATCACCAGTCAGACACCAGTGATCAGGAGCTCCTGGTTCGTAGTTAAGCTGGACAGCAACAGGTTGGGATCGGACACACCGGAGTTGGCATCAGAGTTATTTAATTTGGGACAAGTTACTTAACCTCTTTATGGTTTAGATTTCTCATCTCTAAAAGAGGAACAAAAATCACCACTACACAGGTTAAGGAAATCTTTTAAATAAGAAAATCTACATAAAACTCTTAACGTATCATCTGGTATACAGTAAGTATTCAATAAACTAGGATAATAACTTATTACGGTCATTATCTAGTATCATTGCTTTCACATAATATGCCAACCACTCAGCTGCTTTGGAATCACAGTAATTTCGACCAGAGATCCTCAAACTTTTACATGCACACCTGGGGATTTTGTTGAAAAATGCAGACTGTGATTTGAGAGGTTGGCTGTGGGGCCTGAGACCCTATATTTTAACAGGCTCCCAGGTGATGCTGCTGTGGCTGGTCCCAGGGGCATGCTTTGAATATCAAGGATTTGGACCACCTGGATATTCCCCCAACCATCACCATGACTCCCCCCGCCCCCCAGGCACAGCTAGCTGAAAACCCAAACATTGAGTCTGCAATCCAACATTACCTTCCCTATAAAAATAGAACTCTTCCTTTAAAAATTGGTAAAAGCTATGAACCACTTGAGATAATTGCTAAATATAGAATACAATTATAAGAAAGGCAAGGAATGGCTTCACCCGGGAAAAGAACTTGGATTTTTGAATCAGACAGGTCTGGGTTCAAACCTTAGCCCCATTACACATATTAGCTGTTAATGTGTCTCTGGACTGATCATAGACCTCCTTATAAATTTCAGATTCCTTATGTGTGAAATGGGGATAATAGCACATATCTGAAAAATGTAAGACATCTCAAATAACAGCTGTCTCAAAATAGCTAATATTTATATGTATATCCCACAGCCTGATGCATAGTAGGTGCTAAGAACATGGGGACTGCCTTTCTGTTCCGGGCTGCGTTGTTTTTTGTTTTTTGTTTTTTTTGCGGTACACGTGCCTCACTGTTGTGGCTTCTCCCATTGCGGAGCATAGGCTCCGGACGCGCAGGCTCAGTGGCCATGGCTCACGGGCCCAGCCGCTCCGCGGCATGTGGGATCTTCCCGGACCGGGGCACGAACCCGTGTCCCCTGCATCGGCAGGCGGACTCTCAATCACTGCGCCACCAGGGAAGCCCCAGGCTGCGTTGTTTTAACTACTCACTAACATAACATGACTTTTCCTTCTGCTTTCACTCAACTTGGTCCCCTCTTCTCTCCAGCGAACTATCTGAAGACCTGCCACTACTGAAACTCTTTTTCATGCTATTTCAAGCTGCCAGCATTAATAATTTCCCAAGAGAAAGAACCTTATTTTAATCCTCGAGACCCACAGTCTAGAAGAAAACTATTTGTTTTCCACATGGCTTCCCTCTGTTCTAAATCCTGGCAGGCTCTTTCTTCCTGCACAGACACAAAAAGGAAAGGGACAGAAGTCATCGTTATCTCTTTCTCTGTCTCTGAAAGAGCTTGGAGATATCTTTTTCAATCAGGGAACCTTATTGTGGGAAACCAGCCACTCATTCCAAGATAACTCTCTGTATTCTTTTTCAGTTCCAAAAACTGAAATTGATTTTATTTCTTAAGGAGGCTCTAACACACACGTGCACACACACACGCACGCACACACACACACACACACCAGCTTTGTTGTGGTTTCCTGTCCCCAAGCAAAAATGATATGATGCCAGAAACATCAGTTGCTCAATTTAACTCTGTTCCCTCATTGATTCGACATGTTATTTAAATCCTGAGTGCCTGCCATGCACCCAGTACTGTGTCAGATGCCAGGTGTACACTGGTGAGTAAACAGACGTGTTCCATGCCCTTGAGAGTCTAACTACCCCGACCTTCACTAATCTTATTCCTGAAACCAGGACACATTCCCAGAGCTAGTTCTGGTTTCTAAAACCTAGCCACAGGCTGCATCTAAATAAGAACAAAATAATGCCATTTGCAGCATCATGGATGCAACTAGATTATCATACCAAGTGAAGTAAGTCAGAAAGAGAAAGACAAATACCATATAATATCACTTATATGTGGAATCTGAAACATGACACAAATTAACTTATCTACAAAACAGTAACAGACTCACAGACATAGAGAACAGACTGGTGGTTGCCAAGGGGAACTGGGGGAGGGATGGACTGGGAGATTGCGGTTAGCAGATATAAGCTTTTATATAGAGAATGGATAAACAACAAGGTCCTACTGTACAGCACAGGGAACTGTATTCAATATCCTATGATAAATCATAATGGAAAAGAATATAAAAAATAATTTATATATTTATAAATATAATTGAATCACTTTGTTGTACAGAAATTAACACAACATTATAAATCAACTATACTTCAATAAAATATATCTATATATAGAGAGAGATATATATAGATAGGTAGATAAATAAACCCCAGTAGAACTGTTAGAGATTGGCCCTGGCTACAATTTACTGATCAGATGAAGCCCATCACAGCACCACCAGATAAATCTGCAAATGAAGGTGTTCTCTATTTTGCCACCGAACAGCAGCCCATCCAGCCCACCACACTGTCCTGGCTGGATTGGAGTGGCAGCCCCTTGGAGACAAAATCCCTAGCAGCTTTAGTGCAGACAGATGTTCACCTGTCCTTCCCCAAGCTGCCCACCTCTGCTCCCTAACCCTGAGCAACTCACCAGGCCTAACTAACATCGATCAGAAGCTTTCTGAAGTTCACCAGCACACTGAACAGCAAACAGTTGTAATAGTTCACCAACCACATAAGTTATGTTTAATATCATGCTGTCTATGCAGCTACATTAATATTTTAAAATGGAAATAGGGATGTTGGGCAAGATGAAGGCAGTTTCATTCACCATCTTCTGCTAAACCTTTCATCAAGCTGTACTCTCTCTGTGACAAAGCTCACCCTGTATAGAAAGGGAACTGCTTATAGAATCATCTTGATTAAGAATTCATATAATGTGTAAAGCATCTGAAAAATGTAATCAGAATATGTGGAAATTATGTGATCAGATAATCAGTAAAAACTTCAGATGCAGATGAATTTATTGTTAACATTGATGAGTCTTGCTGATGTCTATGAACTGCTTTTACAGAGGCCCATGAATTAAAAGGAAGATCCCTCTTCATTACATGAAAACACAGAGTCTCATCATTTCTGTTAAACTGGGAGATGAAGCGATCCCTTCTGCTTTTCTCACCATAATCAAAATATAACCCTAAATTAATGATGGAGACTATATATATATGCTCTTGATATATATATATATATATATATAAAGAGAATGTTATCCTACTAACAAAGAAAGGGACACCATTCCAATGATCTCCAATATGTCCTTGAAAGAGGCCTAAGATTCTTTAAAGTTTCAAACCACTAGGTATGTGTCAAGGTTGAAGCAAGGCTTAATTTAAGGCCATTTTCTAAGTATTAATAGTTTGGTTTAAAACTCAGGGGTAACTAGACCTTATTCTATAGATAATAACTTTGGTAAAAACTACCCACAGTCCTTTCCACAAAGCAACCTGAAAGGATCGTCTAGGGACCAGATGAACTAGCGAGTGACTTTAGGGTTAGTAATTCAGACAATACCATTGCCTGGATTGGCTGAACTGTTAGAGGCCTGAATTCATCTCAGCATCCTCCGCTTCACTTTCCCTAATTCTGAAGATAGCACATCTTCATATTTTAGACAAGTGATTCCCAGAGTGTAACACGGAATCAAGAAAGCTGGCTCTCCATCTCTCTCTCTCTCTCTCTCTCTCTCTCTCTCTCTCTCTCTCTCACACACACACACACACACACACACACACACACACACACACACACACACCCCTTCTGATAACATCAAAGAGAGCCTCAGGACGTCCTGGTGGCACAGTGGTTAAGAATCTGCCTGCCAATGCAGGGGACACGGGTTCGAGCCCTGGTCCCGGAAGATTCCACATGCTGTGGAACAACTGAGCCCGTGAGCCAGAGCTACTGAGCCTGCACTCTACAGCCCGCGTGCCACAACTACTGAAGCCTGTGCGCCTAGAGCCTACGCTCCACAACAAGAGAAGCCACCGCAATGAGAAGAAGCCTGTGCAGTGCAAAGAAGAATAGCCCCCACTCACACAACTAGAGAAAGCCCGCGTGCAGCAACGAAGACCCAACGCAGCCAAAAATAAATAAATAAATTTATATTAAAAAAAGAGAGAGAGCCTCAACTTTGTCTTCAAACTCACTCTAACCTTTGCTTTTCTTTCTCCTCTTTCTCTCTCTCAGTACAGTGAAGGCAGCCCTCTGACTTGGGTTTCAGAAGGCATTGGCATCTGCTTAGGACTGAATGACACTATTTGGTTTTCATGTTTTAATTTTTATTGGCTATCTCTACTATTTGTGGCACAGGATAGTTTTCCATTTAAGGTAATGTTTGAAGATTTCCTTTTTAAATACATATATATTTTCAGTTAAATAAAAGTGGAAAACAAGAAATAATAGTAGAAGGAGAATACAATCACGGCAAAAAGCATGAAGGTGGTATGTGAATGACTGATACTTGGGAAATGCTGTACAGTACCGATTAAAAAGTGGCTTGGGTTTGAATCTTAGCTTTGCAACTCCCTTGCTGTGTAACTTTAGGCAAGTTACTGAAGATCTCTGTGCCTCGGTTTCCTCATTTGTAAAATAGTGGTAATGACGGTATCTATTTCAAAGAGTTATTGTGAGGATAAAGGGGTTATTACAAGTAAAACACTAAAATGGTACACGGCATATAGCAAGAATTCCATATAAATTAGTTATTACTAGTGAAGTTACTAGTATTTTATAAATATAGCTGGGTAAATAATGATCTATTCAAACTCGATCCTCTGGCCTGTGAATTACAAGATAAGGTAGAGATTTCTTCATGGGCTCTTGTATAGGTGAAAGGAAAAGCTCCTCCTGTTTTCCTTTAATTAAAAATGCAGCCATGTAAGGAGTGTTTTAAACCCATGTGATCCCCTGGAAACCAGAAAATCAAGTGCAGTGTCTTGAATTCCATTATAGTTTCCTTTCCTCTCTACTTAAAGATCCTAATATTTCAATATACAAAGAGTTAAAAAAGAGGCTGCCATTCCTTATCCATATGACACCAACCAAAATGTAATTACAACCAGGCACATGGGTCCTCCAACCAACATTTTAACTTTCTGCCTCATTATGCAGCATCCCAAGAACTGCTCTCTTTTCGTAAATATTGCTCCAATAAATGACTTTTTGTTTAAATTATAACCACTCTACATGCAATGACTTTTTAAAAATCTGCGTGAATATTGCTATGATCTGAATTTTGTGTCCCCCCAATATTCATGAAATACCAAAGATGTCGGTATTAGGATGTAGGGCGTTTGGTAGGTGCTTAGGTCATGAGGGTGGAGGATAGGATTACTGCTCTTATAAAAGAGGTTCCAGAGAGCTCCTGACCCCTTTCTACCATGTGAGGATACAAGGAATGTCTGCACCAAGGAGAGGACCCTCACTGGACCCTGCTGGCACCCTGATCTCAGACTTCCAGCCTCCAGAACTGTGAGAAATAAATGTCTGTTGTTTATAAGCCACCATGTTCATAGTACGTTGTTATAGCAGCCTGAATGGACTAAGACAAATAGAAAAGCAAATGGACATCACTTATCTTTTTCTTCGTATGATTTTCTCTGACCTTGGCTTCCAGGGGAATTCCTCCCTTTGTTTATGTAGTTTAGTGTGACTCCCTTGAATGAATCATAAAATGTAGTGGGAGAATCACTCTCAATTAACGTCCTGTGTCTTCTTCACCCCACTCCAGTTCAAGGCGCATCCTGGACTAAAATGGGGAAGAACAGAGCACACTGCTCTGTGACACTAGATTAGCCACCCACACGGTTCAGCCGAGCTTTGAGTTCACTCTCTGTAGCTAATACGGCTTCTTGAACAATGAACTTGAGTGAGTTGTCCCACCTAATCTCACAACTTATCACCTCCACTAGAACCCAACTAGTCTTAAAAAAAGAAGAAAAAATGAAAAGAAAAAGAAAGGACCCTGTAACTAATGTGAAGGAAAATACTTAACGATGAAACTAATGCTGATTGCAAATGTAACCTTCAAGATGCACAGAACCCAGTAATCCCTCAAAGAACAGAGAATACAATCTGATTGCTTTTGAATGTCAAATGTACCTGCAAGAAATAGGTATGTAAATTGTCAGGGCAGGCTCTGTACTAAGAGTCCAAACTTAATTTTTTTTTTTAATTTTTTTTTTTTTTTGTGGTACGCGGGCCTCTCACTGTTGTGGCCTCTCCCGTTGCGGAGCACAGGCTCCGGACGCACAGGCTCAGCGGCCATGGCTCACGGGCCCAGCTACTCCGCGGCATGTGGGATCTTCCCGGACCGGGGCACGAACCCGTATCCCCTGCATTGGCAGGCGGATTCTCAACCACTGCGCCACCAGGGAAGCCCTCCAAACTTAATTTTAAAAACCTAAGTCATGTTCCCATCCCTCTCAATTCTGTCAAAATTAGACCTTTATTTCTCTCATTTTTAAGTGACTCACACTTCAGAGGCAATTCTTCAGCCTGACTGTGAGATAGGACCAGCCACCTGGTGCTTGGGTGCAAACCTCGGGTCTGCATCACCTTGGTTTGTTACTTAACCTTTTCATGCCTCAGTAGCATCAACTATGAATGGGATCATCAGAGCACCTACCTCACAGGTTTGTGGAGAACTGCACCCAGCACAGGGTTAGTACCACGTCAGCGTTAGGTATTATGAGCAATGGTCGTATGTGACTTTCAGATAATTTCTTGAATACACTGAGATAGGGATCACCATGCACCCTTTTAATGGATGAGGTGACTGCACGTTTCAGAGAGTTGTAACATGCCCAACATCACAGAATGTATCGTCAAGAAATAGCATCAGATCTGCCCCTCTGCGACACCTGAAACAAACTGAAGATTAAGAATAAAAGGACCCATGGCAGAGCCCACCTACTCCAAAGTCTTACCCACCAGATGGTGACTGAACTTTGGGAACTTCAACACACTGAGGCAGGCAAAGACAACTGATTTAATCCCATTTTGACTGGGTGTGTTAGGTGAAAAGAGCAAAGGAGAAAAGTACAGAAAGAATCAGGCATCCCACAGGTTAAACTTCTCCTCCCTGGGACACTAGTAGATTGATTGTTGAAATGGCCCCGTTTCTCTCCTTCTTTAGCTCTCCACACCCTTTGCAATATGACCTTATGGCTCCTTTCAACAAAAGATGGGGCCTGTATCCCCAACTCAATCTGGGTTAACCCTGTGATTTGCTTTGGCAGAAGTTAGGCTGTGTTAATTCAGAACCTTGGCCTCAAGGGGCTTCATGCACTTCTACTCTTTCTCTTGGACCACTGACCACTGTGAAAAACTTGGGACAGCCAGCTGCAGATGAAGAGACCACATGGAGGAAATCCCAGGGTCCCAACCGATGTCCTCTGAGACCAGCCAGCCCCCAGCTGCACCCAAACAAGTGATCACAGATGTGCTCCCAGTGACCCCAGCCAAGGACACAAGAACCACCCAGCCAACCCATGAATCTGTGAGCAATAATAAAAGTGTATCATTTTAAGGTACTGAATTTTGAGATGGGTTTTACCCAGCAATAGGTAACTGATACAGACATGTGTCTCTTTCAATCCCTATGCTGGGCACGAAGGTTTCCCCTGCAATGAGCACCTCCAGATAAATATTTAGCAAACTAGTTCCTCCTTGAGGTATTAATAAGCTTTACATTGTTGGGGGGGGGGGCGCGGCGGGGAGTAGAAGAGGTGGTGATCAAATAAATGTGAGAAATGTAGGTCCCAGACACTGGTAAGGGCTGGCACAGTGCATGGCACACAACAGTTGATCAATATTTATTGAATGACATGAAGAAAGTGTGCTTCTCAAATACTATTTCCTCCAGAAAAGGGGGCCAAAGTCAAGCACATTTCAGAGCTCTGTATGTTCTGATGCACATCAGCCCACTAAAGACGCTGAGGATTATGCAGATGACACACATCAACAAAAGTCACCTTTTAATGTTAACTCTGACATGCCTAAATTTTTGGTCAAGGCATTTGTACTACAGCCCAAAATGTAGCACAAATTGTTCGTCATTACTCAATATCCATTCTCTTCATCATCAGTAAGACAGCTTCAAGTGTGCTCAACTAAACACTACATTTCCTGGCTCTCTTGCAGCTAGGTCTGACCATGTGACCACATACTGGCCAATGAAATATAAATGGAAGTGTTCTATGGAATTTCCAGGAAGGCTGCAGAAACTGAGGGAGCTGCCTCCACTAAGAGGTCTCCCTTCTGTTGCCCATCTGGACTGCAGACATGGTGGCCAAAACTAAACTGGCCTCAGAGTGACCTTGAAAATGGAAGCCACAGGATTAGGAGGATGGGACAGAAAGATAGGTACCTGGACTTTTGACAATACTGTGAAATCACAGAGGGCCTAACTCTGAATTTTTTTGCATGAATTTTCACTGTTATATGTTATGTCACAGTCACTTTACATTTTTGCTATAGATGGCCCAAACTATCCTAACTGATATATCCAAGAAATAGAGATCCTCAGAACACACTTTTAGAAATCCCTGACCTTACAGCTTCCTAGACTTCTCATTAGTGCCATACACCCAATTTTGAAAAAGTATTTTTTTTCTACAGAAAAAGAGGCATTACTTCTATTCAGATATAAAGAAATGTGACCTAACTTGCTGTTCTCCAACAACAATGATGAACACCCACTTTCCTAAACACCCACCTTGCTTGTGGGGCTTTAGATGATTATAATAATCATTTCTTGATGAAAAGCAGAGAGCCAAATATTAGGAAGTAAAACTACCTAGTGAATTCTACTCATGCACTTAACCCCTCCCCATCCCTGCCCTGCTCACTGTATCACTCAGTGAATGAAAACGTACCTGGCTTCCATCATGACTTTCCCACGTGGCTCCTCTTTAAACATCCAATTACAAAGAAATTTATTTGTTTTTCCTCAGGGAAATCCAGAAATTAAATCACTTCGCCAACAAGGCCAGGAAAACAAATCATTTGTGTTGTGGCTGAGCCATAAGGCTCGCTTCTTAAACACAAGCAGAGTCTGCCCAGCTTTGCTCTCACAGAGCCATTTGGGAGACGAATTTTATGGCAGCAGCTGAAATGTTTCTACCAAAACAACACCTACACTGTGCTAGAGTTATTTTCAGAGGAGAAGGTTTCTCCTACTGCTGTTTAAATTGTGAAAATGTGTAGTTGAAAGCGTAGGCGCATGTCAGTCTGGGGTTGCAGCCCTGGTAGGGGAACTTAGCTGCCACTCCTTGAATGGGTGACCTCGGGCAGATCATTTAACCTCCTTGACCTCGGGTCCTCACCATTAAGCGGGAATCTCAGCACCCAGAGAGTTGTCCTGAGAACTGATGAGATAATGCATGCTTAGCCCCGTGGCTATATCATAAGTGTTCAAAAAGCAAGGGCTGTATTAATGCCTATCGAATTTGATGCTAAATACCTGAATACCTCGGAAAATAAAGATATAAGAACCTATGGGGGACTTCCCTGCTGGTGCAGTGGTTAAGAATCCACCTGCCAATGCAGGGTACATGGGTTCGAGCCCTGGTCCAGGAAGATCCCACATGCTGCGGAGCAACTGGGCCCGTGCGCCACAACTACTGAGCCTGTGCTCTAGAGCCCGTGCTCCACAACAAGAGAAGCCACCACAATGAGAAGCCTGCGCACCGCAACAGAGTAGCCCACACTCTCCGCAACTAGAGAAAAGCCCACATGCAGCAACGAAGACCCAATGTAGCCAAAAATAAATAAATAAATATATTTTTTTTTTTAAAAAAAAAGAACCTATGGGTAAGCCATATTTAAAGATACCACATTAACATTAGTATAAAAATATAAATGTGTTTAATAGTGTATGTGTAGAAGCCACAGCACCTTAGTTACCCACAGACCACTTATGCAGCTTTTCCTGGACTCTCTAGGAATGGGGTCATGGACAAGAAGTCAGGAAAAACTCTCCAAATACCTAACTAGGTATCATAAAGTCCACTTATTGGACTTCTATATTTAATCCATCAATAATGATACCTAGTATTGTTGAGATTTCACCAAGTACTAGGCACCAAGCAACACACTTCTCATGGATTAGCCATTTATCTTTCACAACTGCACACGTGGAAACGTGTGATGGACACTGTGATGCAATGACCAGACCCCTCCGGGGACTGAAGAACTGATTGCCCTGCTACTCCTAGAGCTGCGACATAATGCAAAAAACGGCCCTCAACTGAAGAAAGCTGCTCCAGCCAAGGTCAAGCACCATCCCCTGTCAGCGGCCTCCAGTAGTCAACATCAGTGCATAAAGGTCCGACCCGCTTTAGAGCTCCCTGAGGGGTTGACTGCTGTTAAGACTGCATCACAGCCCAGCTTCTCCCCCTGCACAATCCCACATCCTTCCTTTCCCCTCCATAGGTGTTGCTCTTAAGAGACAGCATAGGTACTGCAATTACTTTCATCTTTCAGATGAAAAGAGTGAGTCTCAGAAAGGTTAAGAAAGTTTCCCAGTCACACAGCCAATGAGTGGTCTGGCTGGGATTGGAACCTAAACATTGTGCTGCCAGAGCCCAGGCTCTAGATTATTCTGCTCTAGTGCTCAGTCAGATTTGCATATTTATGTCCAATAAAGTAAACTGGTTAAGCTGGCTGGTGTCCTCAGAGTAGATTGCAAAAAGCAAATTAGAATGAGAGAAAGAGCTGCAAGAGAAGGCAACCTCTGTTATCCATCAAAGACAATCAGAAAACAGAAACTACTCCAGATCTTTCAAGCCAAGAGCATGGTTACAGAGGGATGGAATGGCTGAGAGGCCACAGAGGGAACAGGGAGGCAGCCCAGAGACCAGCACCCATGGAGAACTGCTAGCTTGCCTAGGCAGGAGGGATGATGGAAGGAAGAGGTGTTATCAGAGCCCAGAGACTGGGGACAACCAGAGAGACTAGAACAGGATAGGCTGCTGTGGAAAAAGAAGAAGTTTGGTGGGAGCAGAAACTTTGGAAGAGACACAGCTGTTCCTAGAGATACCAAGGAAAGCAGAAAGGGGCCCGCAGAGATACCCTTACGTCTCCCCTTGGACACCAGAAGGCAAGAGAGCCTGGGAAATGTGGTTCCTTGCAACATGGAGCGGAACAGGAAACAGTCAAGAATGGATCTGAGAACAAATCTATCTGAGCAGCCCCAAAATACAGCTAATCAACTGACAATAAGGAAGTATGGAGAAACACTCTGAAAAATAAAACACAACAATTTAAAAAGTCGGACTTCCCTAACAGTCCAGTAGTTAGGACTCCACGCTCCCACTGCAGGGGGCCTGGGTTCCATCAATCCCTGGTGGGGGAACTAAGATCCCACAAGCCTCGTGGCACTGCCAAAAAAAAAAGAATTTAAAAAGTATGTCTGTCAAAACTCAGTTTGGGGCTTCCCTGGTGGCGCAGTGGTTGAGAGTCCGCCTGCCGATGCAGGGGACACGGGTTCGTGCCCCGGTCTGGGAAGATCCCACATGCCGCGGAGCGGCTGGGCCCGTGAGCCATGGCCGCTGAGCCTGCGCGTCCGGAGCCTGTGCTCCGCAGCGGGAGAGGCCACAACAGTGAGAGGCCCGCGTACGGCAAAAAAAAAACAACTCAGTTTGATGGCAAGTAGTCCAACATACTCCAGCAGTCCTTAAGCAAACACAAATAATAACAACAGAAAATGCCTTTCACTACATGGCTCTTTACAAGGCATGTTGCTGTAATTACCACACAGTTCAATAACTGATGTCTAAATGGGTGCGAAGTTTCCGTTGTTTTCTGTTTAGTAAATCAGGGGAATATACGTAATATGTGTGGAAGTATTTCCATCATAAAAATATCTAGTTTATTTGATAATGCTTAACTGGGTAAAATTTCATGAGCAAAATTTGATTTATATAGAATAAATTTTTCCCCACCCCTGTCGGCTAAATTAGGTGTTAATGTAACTGTAGCTCCTATTCTGGAAGGCTAGATCTGCCTTCATGATTCTATCTGCTGTTTGACAAAGTAGGAACTAGAACACAAATTCTTTTCCCTCTTCTCAGAAGTCCTCTGCAGCAGAAATCCTTGGGAGTGTGGAGGGAGTAGAGGAGAGAAAACCCTGAAAACAAAAACATATCACCAAGGATTTCCCATCAGTTCTTGCTTCAGCAGCACAGATACTAAAACGAGAACGATACAAAGGTTAGCATGGCCCCTGTGCAAAGACCACGTGCCAATTTGTGAAACAGTCCTCATTTTGCTTTCCTTTGCTAACGTTCACAGGTGGGGAAACAAAGCCTGTAGTAAGTGAAATGACTTACCCAACCGAGGGCCCTTCCCACTTCAAACCACCCACTTCAAATTGAGTATTCAGCAACTCAGTTTTTAACTATCTACTTTGTCCTTCCAAAGACATCTATCATCTACTTTAAAAATTACTTTTATTATAGTCCCTCCAGAAGGAATGTGATTTGTTCATATACAACGATTGCAAACACAAATTCAGTCCCTTCCACTGCCTCCCCTTCACCCCAAACACAGTTTCTTTGAGGATATTAAAACCCAATGAGATTGAGAGAATATCTGGGTTCCAGGCTCAGCTTTGCTTCTAGCTAGCTGAGTGGTTTTAGGCCTGCCAGTTAACCTCTCTGGGCCTCTGTTTATTCATTTCCAACATAATGCAACTAGAACTAGCTAATGACCACAATCCTTTCAGCCCTGAAATGATTTCACAGAAAGATAATAGTAGTCCTATGGGGAACCAGATGAACTCTCTCTCACTTGACCTGGCCCAGACATCCATCTGTGAGACTGCTTATCAGAACTAAAAGTACAGTCTGTGGCCATGGCATAGTGAAAAGTCTGACCTCATTCCTTACTCTCAGTTGACTGTGATCTCAACAGGCAATTCTCAAGTTGGGTTCCAGGGTTCTGACCGCAAACAGAGCCTGAGCCTTCTCCTTCCCTGTATCTACATTCTGCTATGTAACCTTGCAGTGTCCTCCTACTCTGACTGGCCATGTGACTCCCTTGACCAATGAGATATTAACACGATACAAGCAAATGCTGAAAAATACATGCACTGCTGGTTTCGCTCTCATTCTTGCTCCTCTGTTTTGGCCAGGAGAACATGCTAGGTCTAGCGTGCCTCAGAATGAAAGCCATATATAGCAGAGACAACTGACCCCAGTCTTCCTAGCTAAAGTCATCCTAGATCATTCAACAGCCAGCTGAACTCCAGGACATGTGAGCAAACCCAGCCCAGGTCAGAAGAGCTGCCTGCCCAATCCACTCTTGACCAGAGAGAGACACATGAGTGAGATTAGCTGGAATCAGCCAAGTCCAGATCAAGATCAGCTGAATCCCCCCCCCCACAAACTTGCAAGCTAAATACATTTGTATTATTGTACTCCACTGAGATGTTATAGTTGCTTGTTATGTTGCATTACTGTGGCAATAGATAACAAGTTCTCAGCCAGACTACAATGACTATTTCCAGAGTGAAGCTTCCTTAGTGGTGAAACAAGTGTGGCACAAGCTGCATGCCTTAATCATAAAGGTTCACAACAGATGTGAATGCTTTCAAGGCTCTAAGAAGTCCCACAGTAAAGAAATTTAACTTTGTCTAACTCATGTTTTCCTTAACCTATTTTACCAGGGACCCCCAAGTATGATTTGCTAATCAAAGTCTCCCCCAACCTTAGATCCCAAGTCTGGGTTGAGCCTCTACCCCATCTTTTTGGGGTTAAGCCATGCATTTTGTTGTCTCTTCCAAGGTACTTAGTGGACCCTTCAAAAACAAATAAACAAAACAAAAAACTTAAAACTATTTTGAAACTATGAAAGCTTATATTGTTTATAACCAAAGTCTAATTAAAAACAAAGGGCAATATTCTGCAAATATCCAAAACCGATACATAGCCTCAGTCTAATTCCAACTTGCTCTATTAAAACGTGAAGAAAAGCCTAAGGCTGACCTTGCCATTCCCTCCTTAACATTTTTGAAAGGCAACCCACTGCAATCTTCTTGTCGTGGTTCACAGCCTTTGATGATCAGGGCCTTTGATGATCCATCTCCTCTCCCGCTATTCTTCCTTCCCTCCATCTCCTTCCTAACCTATTACTACTCTCTGGTCTACATGCTACCCATGCTGAACTACTTTCAATTCCATCAAATGGCCATGAGCTACACTCTCCAGAATTTGGTCCTATTTGATGTGAACATGAATTATGCAGCTTTGAAATAATATATTAAAAACATTAATATGGTCTCACATTAATTTGAATCAACATTAAATCCACCCAAAATGTTAAAATTCTTCAAGAATTTGTAGTTTTGAAGCTGGCCCAGCCGAGGGAACGCTAAACTCTGTTTACCGAGTGGCCACAGGGTGGCGCCATATTAGCTGATAAAAGGAAATATCCACCATCTTTTGTCAGAATTATTCTTCAATTAGGGAAGTTCTGAATTTGCAAGGACTTCAGAAACACAACTCTTCTTCTGGAAACTCTTCTTCACCTCTTAACCATACCCAAGACCAAACACACAGTGTTCATCTAGCTAAACTTCAATTCATCCTTCCTGCTATCAGTTGAGACAGTACTTCTTCCCTGAAACTTTCCCTGAAACCCCTAAAAACAGGTGATAACATCCTTCCATGATTGAATTTGCCTGATTTTAACATTTTTCCACTATAAATGCCTATCATTTGGTCTACTCTCCTTCGTGGGAGAGATCCTAGCTTGCCTGGTTCATAGTATATGATCAATGAATATAAGATGGGTTCATGTGTGGACAGATGGAATGGATGGATAGATGATGGATGGATGGATATATGGATGGATGGGTGGATGTGTGGATGGATAGGTGGATGGATGGATGGGTGGATGGATGGAGGGATGGAGAAATCAACAAACAGGATGGGCCACTGAATAAAACATGACTGATTTTTGCTGTATATTCTCTCCTTATCCCCTCCCCTGTCCAACATCAAGGAAAGATAATTACAAACACTAGGTAACAGCAGAGGAAAAAGAAAAAAAGAACCTTGATAATCTTATCAGTTGGATAAGAGAGATCATTGTGAATTTAGAATTAAAACACAGACTTTTTGAAGTGAGGGCATTTGTCAAAAATACAACAGACAATCAGGAAAAAAATGATAGGACACAGTAGTGTCTTTCTTTTCCTAATCAAAGAAACTCTGCTGAAAATACACCTTTTATTTTCTGGATATAAACATTTTAACTCATTTGTTGAAAGCGAAGGACTCCCTCCAAGAACTGTGCTATGTAATGAATGTGACCTCTTTGATGGAAAAAATAAAGATGTAGGAAGGACTTTAGAGCTCCATGGGATCAGATTTCCTGCTTCTCATCACAAAACTCACCAGAGAAATATTTTTATTTCTCATTCACTTTCACCTTGGACACCAAAGTTCACTCTCTTGGTTACCCCATGAGTTGTCCTTTTCAATTAGGACAGAAATGAGTTCAAACACAGATAAGACAATTTAAAACCAAAAAAGGCTTGTCTCTGATGTTTCTTCTCACATGACTTTTGACCCCAGACCAAACACCCAGTATATCTCTGGCACTTTTAGGCAGAGATAGGAAAATAGCTCTGCCATTGACTTAAACATCCTGCCAAACGACTCCAGGCAATAGCCTTAGGGAATGTCACATGGACGATCATTGAGCTATGTGTGTGTTCAGCCTCCTTCTCTAGGCTTTAATTTTACTTGAACTTTCTTTTGACCCTTTATAGAGAGTGCATTTAAAAACAAGGGCTGTACAGTGTTTTCACCAGCCAGAAAAACCCCAAACAATTTTCTATGGATTGTTTTAACCCTCGAGTTAAGCAAAGGCATAATCTGCTGCTGCTGTTCTCCAGGTTGCTGTGTGCTGTATTTTCCCTACTGTCTGAACTCCCTTAAAAAGCCCCACCTAAAAATATAAATAAGAACCCGGCCCTTTAGTCATATCATCAACAAACCACATGAATGTTTGCAGCAGGGGACACCATCACTGGTTCTCCCAAATCTCAACCTTCAAGATGCGGTAACAGCCCAGCTTCTTGGAGCTGCTCTGTCCTTCAGAAGCTTGTTAAACTTTCAATAATTCGTTAGGGCCTCCTACAGCCTATTTTTCTGCATGCATTCCTTCCAAAGACATATGCCTCCCCTGGGAAGAGATGAAGGTGATACCAAATAAAACAAAAGCAAACTTCAGAGGGACCTCTCAAGTAAATGTTCCCAAATAAAGAACAATTGCTGCACGTTGTTCTTCCCTTTCTCTCTTTAACCCCCCTCAGTCTCTCAAGGTTGTTTATTTTCCTTATTTATAAAAAGCACCCACCAGGTAACAAAATCAAGATCCCTTTTGCAGAAGGAGGCCCAGGCAGCTGTTTCCCAGAGACCATGAACTCTCCTCACCAGGTCTCCCAGACGCACAACTGAATCCACCCTGTGCTTCTTTCCTATGCTGGTCCTTACTTGGCCATGAACAGTTGCAGTCAGCCCCAGCAATTTCTGCACCCTGTATAGTATAATCTCCTAAAACATCAGCTGAGAGTTTAGGGGCCAAATTTTAAAATAGCATCCAATTAATAATCCTAGTAATAATGAAAGAATTGCCAAACTGCTATGTTAATTCTGAAGCACAAGTGGAAGCTCAGCTAAATGAAGCGAAACTCTTCCTCCACACCCCTCCCCACATCACCATTTAAAGGTTCCATTTAGTAACGGAAATTTCTGGAACTAGATAATGCAACATGTTAGCATTTTTACTTTTTAGGTTCTATTCACTCATTCAACATTTACTGAGTGCTGACTATCCCTGGATATGAAGATACAAATTATTGACAGCTGATCTCAAAGATGTCACAAAAATGCCACTCGAAAAAGAAGCTTCTAACAGAATTTTGTTCATTCACCTAACAAGTGATCACTGAGTCCCTGGTGCTGTGCAGGCACTGAGGTTGCCACAGTGAGTGATACAGACAGAAATCCCTGCTCTCATGGAACCTCCCTTCTGGAGGGGCACACTGTCACACAGATAAGTAGACAGTCTGGGTATTAGAAGACACTAAAGGCTGTGGAGGGAAAAGGGTAAAGTAGGGCAGCAGGCCCAGAGTGAAAGTCAGGGGGATGGCCATGTTAAACAGGAGGGTAAAGAAAGGCCCGACTGGCAAAGATTTGGAGGAGGCAAGGGAACAAGTCCTACAGACACTGGGAAGAAGAGTGCTCCAAGCAAAGGGAGAACGTGCAAAGGTCCTGGGTGCAGTGTGGCTATGTGTGTGAGGAGCAGCAGTTGTCAAGGGTGGCAGCCCAGAGTGAGCGAGGGAAAGCAGTGACAGATGAAGGGGCTGGGCCAGGCCCCAAAGGCCCTTTGAACGGCTTCAGCTTATGTTCTGAATGAGGTAGGAAGCCACTGCAGGCCAGAAGCAGAGCCACAGGATCTGACTTACACGAAAAGGATCACCTGGGCTGCTGTGTGCAGCAGAGACTGCAGGTGGCTGAGGACATAAGCAAGACCATTTAGATGGCCACTGCAGCACTTGGGCAGAGGACAGTGGTGAGTGGACCAGAGGTAGTGAGGAAGGTGATACAAACTGGTAAACTGGGGATGTTTTCTATACCAACAAATAACTTACTGATCAACTACATGTCTGTATTTGAAGGTTATACACGTTCTTTATTTTCCTACTTAAATGCCCAGTAAAACTCCAAATTTGCGTTCATTTGGGTTTATTTAGTTCACCAGGTTCTGATGATGCGTTAATTTATATCCCCAGCCTTTATCTTTCTAGCGACCCCCAGTTATCCACCATTGCTTTAAGATACCTCGCTCTTCTGGTCCACTCCACCTTGGCATCCATTCCCAACCTTGGTACTGGAGATCGTGGAACTAAGTTTCCATTCACCCAGGCTTCATATCCCTTTGTTTCTTCCTTTGTCTTCTCCACTGTGAATCCAGACATTCAACTACCAGTTCTTCCTCTGAACCCTATTTTTTTGGTAAGAGTACAGTACTGTCCGTTTTTTATTTTATTGAAGTATAGTTGATTTACAATGTTTCAGGTGTACTGCAAAGTGCTTCAGTTATACATACATATATATGTGTGTATATAGATGTGTGTGGGGGTATATATATATTCTTTTTCAGATTATTTTCGATTGTAGGTTATTACAAGATGTTGAATATAGTCCCCTGTGCTTTACAGTAGGTCCTTGTTATATATAGTAGTATACTATAGTATATACAGTATCTGCTAATACCAAACTCCTAATTTATCCCTCTCTCCTTTTCCCCTTTGGTAACCATAAGTTTGTTTTCTATGTCTGTGAATCTGTTTCTGTTTTGTAAATAAGTTGAGTTGTATCACTTTTTGTAGATTTCACATATAAGTGATATCATACAATATTTGTCTTTCTTTTTCTGACTTACTTCACTTAGTATGATAATCTCTAGGTCCATTAATATTGGTGCAGATGACATTATTTCATTCTTTTTTATGCCTGAGTAATATTCCACTATATATATATATATATATATATATATATATATATATATATATATATATATGTACCACATCTTCTTTATCCATTCATCTGTTGATGGACATTTAGGTTGCTTCCATGTCTTGGTTATCGTGAATGGTGCTGCTATGAACACTAGGGTACATGTATCTTTTTGAATTAGAGTTTTCTTCTTTTCTGGATATATGCCCAGGAGTGGGATTGCTGGATCATACGGTAGTTCTATTTTTAGATTTTTAAGGAACTTTCATACTGTTCTCCATAGTGGCTGCACCAATTTACATTCCCACCAACAGGGCAGGGGGTGAACCCTATTTTGTACACTTCCCTCCCTCTTTGTTTCTCCTGCCACCACTGTGGTGTCAACCACTACAACCTTCCAGGCAGTCTCACTGGCTCCAACCTCTCCCTCATCGAAACCCCCCTGCTAATTGTGATCGAAATAACATTATGAAAGTAGAGGTTTAATGATGTGACTTCCTCTGCTTGCAAACATTCAGCACCTGCAACCTGGCCTCCAAGGGTCTCACCCAAGGGCTAGGGGTCTCTTCATAGCCCTCCATTCTCTAACTTCTCATCCCTACCCTACAAGGCCTTCACTCCCTCTGGAGTGTGAAAAGGGCCTTCTTGCTCTTTCTCTCACTTTAACTTTCACACATGGGGCTTTCCCAGCCAGTAAGGCCCTTTCTCTCTCTCCCTTCTGTGCAAACTTTCCTAAATCAATTCATCCATGGGAACTAGCTCAAATTATGCTCTCCCTATAAAAACACCCCGTAACTACCCCAGCCCCTATTCAGGTCAGGTCCTATTATGGCCCTCTTTATCTGACTCTCTCATTATTAGGACCTCATGGCACAGGTGCATGCCATATTTCCTGGGTAGGTACAAACTTCATGGTCATGGACCAACTTGTATTTCTTTACACCTGCCACTGAGATACAAAATTCAACACATATTTACTGAATTAAATTATTTCAGTGAAATAGATTAACTGAAACAATGTTATCCTCCATCTTAGTCTCTGAAAGTATGAAATTGAAAACCTCTAGAATTCAAAAGAATACAGAATCTTTGAATAAAACAGAATCTGAGTTATTTCTTACTCTTTCTATTTCTCTTCTGCCATTTTTATTCTTTGACTCACTTTGCTTTTAGATAGTGTGCAACAGAAGAATTGGACAAAAAGTTACGACTGGGATTATCTCGAGATTATGCTCCCAGCATATCACATCCCAAATTGTAATCTAACCAATATTTGACTTACAAACAAGACACTGGCCTAATGGGAGAGTAAGCAGAAATGGAATGCACAGCTCTGGCCCCACAAAGTTTGGCCATCACTGAGATCTCTGAGTACAGAACTGGGGCTACATGGTGCTAGAAGCAAAAAGAAAAAGAAGTTGGCTTTTCACCAGGCACTTATGAATCAATTTCCAGGCAAGAATTCCTGCTACATTTCAGAAAATGCCACACAGCCTCCACCAGTATGCCTTAGCAATAGGGCTTCACTGACTCCTAAATCACCATGGCAGGTGGGGGGCACTCCCTGAGAAATGCTGTCCTTGTAGTCCCCAAAACAGGCTGCTCTTAACTTCTCTCATCAAGACAAAGATTCTCTCCACCTACTCCTTCTTCAAGGCAACTACCTCCAATTTTTAATTAATGCAAACAATAGTTGCCAGCACCCAACCTGAGCCACGCACAGTCAGTGATGCCCTGAGGATAGACACATGCCTTTGTCTCTAAAGCCCACAGTGGGAGGCAGATGGTGATCAGGCAGACACACAGGCACACAATTACAAACTCTGATTAGTGTGATGAAGGAAACTGAGATGGAACAGGGCATGAGACTTAATCCAAAGGGTTCCACACTCCTCTGAGGAAGTGACACTTGAGCTGAGATTTGAAGAGTAAGTTAGAAGCTAAATGACAGATGGGGAGAGAGAAGAGAGGCTTCTTGTCCAGGGCCATGGAAGGACAGAGGGCAGGAGGGAGAAGAGTGCACAGGAGTAACTTAAAAAACAAAACAAAGCAGGGAGCGGATGACTCAAGAAGTCAGAAGGCAGATCAAACAGAGCTTTGTGGAACATAGAAAGAAGAGAATTCTCTAGCCTCAGAGGGATGGGCAGGACCTGAGAATTCCTTCAAATCCTCCTAATGTTCTCATGTGCCATTGCCTACTCTGACCGCAGTTCCCGTGACATAACCCATCCCAACTCAGTCCTTCAAAGAAAATCCCCAGTAGCACAAGACTTGGCCCTCTCAACCCACCGATGAGGGGACAGCCAGCAATCAATAGGAGTGTCTCTCGGAAGCATCTGAACTTTGGAGCATTTGAACCTGGAAGCTCTGCAGACACAGAGGCTATAGCCAGTTGGTGACAAACACTGAACTAAAAAGTTTCCATGCAGTCGGGCCTGAGGGACACGTTGGGCATACTGAGTCCCATACAAGATAAAAAGAAAAGTATGTGTAAATTGTTCATCACTCTTCCCAAGTCTATTTCCCCTCTCTGGAAAGCCAGCCCTGTGACTGCTTTGACCAACAGAACGCAGTGGGAATGGTCACCCAGGATTTCTGAGTCCTGGCCTTCAGGGCTCCAGTAACTTCTGCTTTTGCATATATATAATGCTCCCTCTCATCATCCGGCCCCCAGGCTGAGAGAAGCCCAAGCCACATGGACAGGGTCCTCACGGAAGAGCACGCAAGTGCTCTATTGGCATCCCAGCCGGACTCCCATTCTACAGCCAGCATCAACTGCCTGCCATGTGAGAGTGTCAGGTTGAGTATTCGACTCATTTGAGCCCCCAGATAACTAAAGCCCGAGCAACACCATGTGGAGCAGAAGAACCACCCAGCTGAGCCCAGTCAGACTCCTGAGGGACACTAAACGGTGGTGGTTGTTTTTTTGTTTTGGGTTTTTTTTTTTGTGGTATGCGGGCCTCTCACTGCTGTGGCCTCTCCTATTGTGGAGCACAGGCTCTGGACACGCAGGCCCAGCGGCCGTGGCTCACGGGCCCAGCCGCTCTGCGGCATGTGGGATCTTCCTGGACTGGGGCACGAACCCATGTCCCCTGCATCAGCAGGCAGACTCTCAACCACTGCGCCACCAAGGAAGCCCGGTGGTGGTTGTTTGAAGCCAATAAGTTTTGAGGTAGTTAAAGCAAGAGAGAACTAAAACAGAAATAGAGCAAGGTAGCAAATAAAATTAGGAAAGAATAAAGCAGAGATGCAGCCCCTGCATGACAGGGGAGTTCAAGCTTAATTCTGGGCTTTCCCACTCTAGTTTCAATGACACTTGATCGGACTTTGTTCCTGTCTCTGTAATCCACAAACCTCAACTTCTTGACATTAAATGGCCTGTAACATGACCAGCTTAAGGGCTTTCTGTTCATAAAGGCTTTAGTTATAATACCCCCGTATTACAGTCACCGTTTTGTTCCTGCCTCTGCACAGGAATTCTTATTTATCAGTGTCCCATGAAGTAACCAGCACGCATTACTGGTTCACTGTCTACATCTATGGAATTGATAAAACAGTCTTCACCAATTCCCTGCCCTGGGATATCAAGATTACTAATACTAAAGGTTTAGGAACAAGAATAATTAGAAGGAATAAGGCTCAAGTATCTCTTATGGCAGGAGTGTCAGATATGTTCTACTAAATGGGTGATCGTGAAATATGGATGCTAACATAATCATTAGTAATTGAAAAGGTAATCCACCATATTTCTATATTTTAGGTAATTCTAAAGTGATACAAGGTAATTCTGTCATGATAAATTTGGTGTAAGGGTGCACAAATATGAGCAAAGGTGTATTGATAGAAGACACCAATAGCTACATCTCCCTCCTTTGAGACGCTCATGAATTAGAAACATGCATTGCTCAGTATTTAGAACATGTGTTTCATGAGGTCTAGCAATATGCTAACACTCAAAGATTTTTAACTACATTGTTTTTGTTTTTTCTTCATCCCTAATATGTTTAGAGTATATGTGCCGTCTATATTATTTTAAGTGATTAGATTACTATTCTATCCCTTGGTCTCAAGTCCAGGCACTCCTCCAAAGGCTACCAGCATTTTGGCCAAATCATCATATGCCTCATTAATTCTCCAACCCACGAGGAAATTCCACACCTTCTTCCATACCATCTCCCCTTCTCTCCCTGGGAATCTCACTATCATGCTTCAAGACCCAATTCAATGTCACTGGTTCTAGGAGGCATTATCTGACACCCCCAAGCTTAACTACACCCTCACTGAGATACACATAATACTTTGTAGACGCCTATACTACTTAAAATATTTATCATAATTATTTGTTTGAACGTCTATTTTCCCAACTACATTGTGATTTCATTGAAAGCAGTGATCAAATACTATTCATTACTGACTCCATGGTGCTTAGCAAAGGGCCGGAATCACAGGAGGCGCTCTGTAAACACGTACAGAATGAGTGCTTTCTGTTGCTATAGTGCCTTACTCTAAGCTGCTTGAAATGCCTTTCATACCAGCTTTAAAAAAAAATTTCCAAAAAGTGGATTATAACCCATCAGAGGGATGAGAAATAGAAGGAATTAGGAGGAAATGACTTACTTACCTAACATTAAAATACACGAGGGGTCGCGGGGCGGAGTGAAGAGCGGGCGGGCGGGAGGCACCGTCTGCAGACACGGAGGAAGGAGCTGCGAGCAGCCGCCTAGAGGCCGCGGAGCACGCGACCACCGAGCCGGCGAGCAGCCGCCGCCGCCGCGCCTATGGCGGCCCCCAGGGACACCCACGAGGCCCACCACACCTCCGCCGAGAATGCTGACGAGTCCAACCATGACCCCCAGTTTTTGCTAATAGTTTCTCTTCCCGAGCAAGAAATTAAAACGCTGGAAAAAGATGAAGAGGAACTTTTTAAAATGCGGGCCAAGCTGTTTCGGTTCGCTTCGGAGAACGACCTCCCGGGGTGGAAGGAGAGGGGCACCGGGGATGTCAAGCTGCTGAAGCACGAGGAGAAGGGGACCATCCGCCTCCTCAGGAGCAGGGACAAGACCCTCAAGATCTGCGCCAACCACTGCATCACGCCGATGATGGAGCTGAAGCCGTACGCGGGCGGCGACAGCGCCTGGGTCTGGAATACCCACGCCGACTTCGCCGACGAGTGCCCCAAGCAGGAGCCATTAACGCCGAGAATGCACAGAAATTCAAAACGAAGCTTGAAGAATGCAGGAAAGAGACTGAAGAGAGAGAAAAGAAAGGATCTGGCAAAAATGAGAGTGCCGAGAAAGTAGCTGAGGAACTAAGAAGCTCTTTAGGTGAAGGAGGGCAAAGAGCCCGAGGACGAGACCAAGGAGGCGGCTGAAGAGGAGCAATGAGTCGTGTCCCGTTGTGTCCTGTGTCCCTGTCTTTTCCCTTTTTCCTTTTTTAAAAACTTGCCCTGCCCCTTCTTTTTGGTTTATTTTTATTCTGTTTTGTTTTCACAAGGGACTTTATATAAAGAACTGACTTCCAACAACAACAAAAATACATGAGAGAAATCTCTGAAATTTCCAGATGGGTAGATCCACTTCACCCTTCTGTTTCTATGAATTACCTATTATTCCATCTGATAGAGTCAGATACATTATAATTAACTGCATACATGGTCATAATAAGGCAGAGCTTCTGATTTTCAAGTCACTACTCAAGAGGAGACCAAAAAAAAAAGTTCACCAATTACAATGTAAGGCAGCCCTCCAAGAAGTCTTCTTTAATAAGCACCGCTTCTTTTGTTAATGCATCCTACATGCTGAGTGTCCTTAGGGCTCAAAAACAATTTACACTTCATTATCTTGTATCTTCATACAGTCTCTAGCTGTTCTATCTCATCCAGTTCTGTCTGGAGAGCAAACTCTTCAAAATGGTGTCTCAGCCAAGGTTCCAGCAGGAAACAGATGGAACACACACAGGAGACAGCTGAGGGCATTTAATAAGGGATTATTTACCAGGTGTGGGCGGGGCTTGAGGAAGACAACCAGGGAATCTGAAGAGCCCTAGGCCAGAGGGGCAGGAGGACAGAGCCACGGGAACCCAGTGAAAGTGCTGTGGCTACAGAAGGGGTCACCCGACAGACTCTGTGGCTTCCGGGAGGGCGACAGAGACAACCATCAGACCAGTGGCAAGAAGAAACCTGGAGGAATAGAGGCTGACCTCACGTTCCTCCTCCATCCAATCTTCTGCTATAACCTCCCACTGCCTGAATCCGTCCAGACGCCTGAGGGCAAGGAAGCCCACCAACGCAGCATCTAACGCTCCCTCTGCAGACATAAGCACATGAGGAAGGTGGAGTGCAGATCAGGAGGGGCAAACAGAGACTACCCAACACTGATGGTATCACAGGCAGCACCTACTTCTCAGCCCCACCTACCCGCTACTAGAGCACTAGGCGCGCAGATGGTAAGAACAGAAAAGAGCCAAGACGGGATGTTTGTTGGAATCGCACTGTGTGTAGGAACCTCCACTTACACCCATTTCCATTTCCCTGTGAGCCTGCAGAAGTGACCCCTCCACAGCTCCTCGGTACTCAGCTCCCACACACACCGACGAGGCCTCTAGGACCCGAGACTCTGATGGTGAGCTTTTCATCAAGTGCCTACAAGTAAGACCTCCAACAAATAGCCCAGCTCCTCACCCCTGCAGAAGACTACTGTGAAGCCTATTCTACACCACCTCCAAAAGACAGTGCTCTGCAGACAGCACCCTGTTGCCCCCAGTGGGATCAACCTGGGGTCCACACCCCCCCTATATTGGCTGCATTTCCTTCCTTATCTCACATCCCCACTCCCCTACTGGTGCTTCCTGGGACCGTCTGACAAGTAAGCTATTTGCACCCCAATCCTCATCTCAGGCCAGCTTTGGGAGAAGACAATCCACAACCCATGCCTCTGAAAACAGACTTATGAAGTATGTGTGACAATGTGGGCACATGTGGTACTGGCCCAGCCTGTGGTTTCTCTGCACCCAAGGAAAAATGTACTGAACTTGAAGTCAAACAATGTGACTTCTAAGTCTCTGACTTGGCGTTGAACTTGCTCTGTGAACCTTAGCAAATAACAACCTCCCCAGGCCTTGATTTCCTCATCTGTCCAATGATCTCAGATAAGAGGACCTTGAAGTTTCTCATCCAGCTTTAAAGTTTGCTAAAAATTTTCAGCAGTAAAAGAGACATAAATCATACAGCCCAACAGTGGACTGACACAAAATTCCACTCTTTGGTGTGTTTTCTTAAACTTAGGTAATTCAGAAAAAGCTAAAAGCATTTTTGTATTACCATAAAAAGACTTTTATTTTTTAAATTTATTTTTTTGAGGTATCGTTGATTTACAATGCGTTAGTTTCTGATGTACAGCAAAGTTATTCAGTTATACATACATAAGAAAATAACTTTTAGAAATTAAGAACTGAACCTATCAACCAAATGGCCATTAGATACTAATTTAAGTCAAATTTCCTAGTTTTGACAGCATACGTATAATCAATTATTCTTAAACGTATAAATCTTGTATAAACATCTATTGACCACCGTCTTACTCCATTATAGGAAAAACCTATAAAAAATCAAGACTGGAAATTTTTTATAAAGTAAGCACCCCAAGAAATGGAGACCTGCTTTATAGTTGTGGTTCTGCCAAAACTTTGTCTCACTGAGCAAATCATTTCACTTCCTCATTCCCCACACCCAGTAGCACCTCCAAGAGGCGGACCTAGGGGCCTTCCATAAACAGTGATCAATTGGTGAATTAAAGAAGGGCCCTCGGCTTTAGTTTTATTAAATGGAAAAAAAAAGGCATAATAGGGTTACACTATCTATACCATCTCAACAAACTCTTCCTACTCTAACGTTCCCTCTTGAAATGAAACAGAATATAGTGACCTAAAATTCTGCAGCTCAGAATGATTCTATTCTTCTCTTGAAAGCTATTGCCTCTGCCCAGAGTGGCCACCCTAGAGCAGTGCTTACCTACTTAGTGGCAGAAGCCACTGGATCCCAAATTCCATAAACTGAATATTAAGGGAAAAAACAAAAAACAAAAGTGCAGTGCTGGGCATGCAGTGCCATGGAATGAATGTTGTTTCTAGCTCTCATATTTAAGATAATGGCAAAAATCAGTCCAACCTCTGGTCATGAGCAACACCGTTCTGACAGGTGATCAAGACCTTGTCTCAGTAATATCTGGAAACATATGACAAGCAAAGAAAATGCCTGGAAGCAGGGTAGAAGGGAGCAGAGGAGGACATGGAGGGGGGAAGATGATAAGACAGCATTCAAAGGCTCTTTCAGGACTTCCCTGCTGGTGCAGTGGTTAAGCATCCGCCTGCCAATGCAGCGACACGGGTTTGAGCCCTGGTCCAGGAAGATCCCACATGCCGCAGAACAACTAAACCCGTGCGCCACAACTACTGAGCCTGCACTCTAGAGCCCGTGAGCCACAACTACTGAGCCCACGTGCCACAACTAATGAAGTCCGTGCGCCTAGAGCCTGTGCTCAGCAACAAGAGAAGCCACTGCAATGAGAAGCACACCACAAAGAGTAGCCCCCGCTCGCTACAACTAGAGAAAGCCCACGTGCAGCAACAAAGACCCAACGCAGCCAAAAATAAATGAATAAAATAAATAATTTTTTAAATAAAATATATAAGGAACTCATATAACTCAGTAACAAAAAATAACCCGACTTTAAAAAAAAAAGAAATGCTCTTTCACTTCTTTTTCTTACCCAGCATATTCATAACAAATGCACCATCTGTAATAAAATGCAGAACCTGAGAGTACAGTAAGCCTTTTAGAAGGACTATTAGGATGATGGAGGGGTCTTCCTAGTTTTTCTCTTAGGCACAAAGAATTCAGGGTTTGTGGGAATGGGAAACAGAAGAGGGAGGATACAAACCAAAAGGAAAGTTCTAATTTTGCATCTTTGTGGGCAGACTATCTAAAAAATGGTTTCCTTGCAATTTCCTCCAACACAAAGAATAGTCAGCTGCTTCTCTATGATATTTCATCTGAGTTTCAAGGTAAAGGAGGAAAGGAGGAGTTTCACGAGGGAAGAGGAAAGAAGAAAATGAAGTTATACAATGTCAATTACTAAATAGTTAGATATTAAATTATCTTACAGCAAATATAAATTTAAACAAAGTTATAAATACTAATTTATTATTTATACAAAAATTGTTAAGAAATATTAACTTACCAAAAAGAAAATTATTAAATTACTTTGGAAATATTAGCATGAAGATCTATAATCTACCTAATTGTCTACATCAGTGATTCTCAAAGATAATAGATTTACCTAGAAAACTTTCAGAAATTCTGAAGCCTAGGATATACCAAAAACCAATTATATCAACATCTCTGGGGAGCTGGACAACCAACGACAGTATTTTTTGAAGCTGTACAGGTGACAGTGACAGACATACAAGTTTGAGAACAACTGGTCTACATCATGCTGAGTTAATGGTTGTAACTTAAGGCAAAAGACAGGGGCTTGAATCAATCCTTCACTTCTCCAAAACTTTCCCTGCCCTGGTTCTTACAGGTGGGCATCTATGGCACAAAGCTTCATCTCCCCACTCCTCACATGCCTGAGGTTACCTCTCTATTCCCTCAAGCCACCTGAAATCAGATACTGATGCCTGTTATGGGGCTTATGGGGCAAAGAAGCCTGAGGAAGACCCACCGGGAAGTGCAGTGACATTCAAATCATGTGCACTGGGAACTGGTGACCACGGTGCCTTTGCAGGAAGGAGTCACACCCACTGGCAAAGAAAACTTGCTGAGGGTGAGCCATGTACTGTTCTCAACATGTGCAGCTCCACCCTCTTTTTCACTGGTTTTATTCAAACATTCATTCATTCACCCACATGTTTACTAGACATGTGGTTTGGTCCTAGCTCACCCTGAATTCACAACTTGAAGGGAAAACAGATTTTAAAAAGTAACTGCAACTCAGCGTAGTTAGAAAATTGGAAGTGAGCAGAGGCATAGTGATAAAATACACAAAGAACAAATTACCTCTGGGGAAAGGATTTTCCAGACTGCAGGAAAGAGTCACAAGGTGAGAAGATATGAAAACAGAAATCTATTTAGTACTGCATATGGAAAATGCACAAGAGATAAAAGGTCAGAGGTCAGTGGTGAAGTCAGAAAGGGCACAACTATTTTGGCCTTACCCTAGAGCCGGTGGCCACACTACTGACATTTTGGGCTGGATAATTCCTTATTGTGGGGGCCTGTCCTGTGATTGTGGGATGTTTAGCAGCATACCTGGCCTCTACTCACTAGATAATAGCAACACCTAACACCCCCAATACAGTCAGTAATGTCTCCAGACATTGCCAAATGTTCCCCAGAAGCAAAATCACTCCTAACTGAGACCCACCATCCTAGAGGCAGTGTGGACCTACTGCATAGGCAGAACAAAGTCAGAAATTTGCCTTTTAGAAAAAGCAGTCTCACAGCAGTATGGAGAATGAAGTGGAGTGAGGGGACATAAACTATAAATCCAACATGCGAACCTGCAGATTTGTGTGCACATTTATAACCACTTTTATAAGGATATCAGAGAGTCCACCCTCTCAATGGACCTACTTTATACAATAGACTTTCAAAGAAGAATCAAGTGAAGTTTTTTGTTATGTTAACTGTTGTTACAATATGAAAACTTCCCAAAGTTAGCCTCTGGGTGGTGGGATTCTGGGTAATGGCTCTTTTCTTTATACTTTTCAGTATCTTCCACAACCTGAATGAGTAAAAGAGCAACTACTTTTCAGGGTAACTTCCTCAGGTATACCCTTCGTGGAAATAAAAATATTGCATTGGTAACACTCAGCTGCAGTGGTGGAGGAAAGGATCCCACAATATCTAACTCACATACACATGCACACACAAACACACACACACACGAACACACACACACATACATACACACACATACATGCACATGCATGCCTACCCTTGCTCACTATACTTCTGAAGACATCACAGCATCACAGCATTATGAAATGCAGTTTTCTACAAACCAAATGGACAAGGTATCTTTGCAGAATAATGTCCCTTTGCACACACTTTTTTGAAGTAGGGCATAACTTCCATTATCAACTGCTATGTAACTAACCACTGCAAAACTTAGTGACTTAAAACAGCAATAATTGATTATTTCTTACAATTCACTGGGTTGGCTGGGCTCAGCTGAGCAGTTCTATTCCACGTGGTGTAGCTGAGGTCACTCCATAGGCTGCATTCAGTCAGAAGCTTGACTGGGGTTGGAACATTCAAGATGGCCTCTCATCCTTCAGGGTCTCTCTCTCTCTCTCTACATGGCCGACCAGTTAAGAGTCTAGCCTAAGCTTTTCTATAGCACCAAGGCTGGCTTCCAAGAAGGAGCATTCTCAGAGGACAAGCCCTAATGTGCCAGTGCTTACCAAGCCTCTGCTTGCATCATGCTTGCTAATGTCCCATTGACCAAAGCAAGCTGTATGGTCAAGTCTAAAGTCAATGAGGAGGGGAATATACAAGGGCCTGAGTGATGGGAGGCAGAGTTCACTGGGGCCACCAAGGTATCAGTCTTCCACAGTTGGAACAGGGTTTCCTTGTAGACCATGTCTTTTTGGCCCAGACCTTCTGAACATCAACAGATTTATTAAAAACCAATGATTGTAGACATGAAATGATCCATACCAAATTAAAACTGAAGCTACCACACCTTCATGTCTTCCTTAAGCCCTCTCTCAGTACAGAAATAGAAATCATTCCATCTCATCATTTCATAAGAAAAAGGCATTTCAGAGTAAAATCCTATTTTTTTCCCTAAAGGACAGAAATACCAATGATGAAAGATTCCCTCAGTAAAGATTAAGTACTAGTCTTCAGGTGAATTTGAAGATTTCATTTTTATAATACACTCACTGGACTCAAACAAACTGATCCAAATCTACTGTCAATTCCTTTCTTCCCAATTTTCCTCTTAGAGGAATCAATCTCTTCTGAAGAACTAGGTACAAAACTTAGTTTTCATTGAAGACTAAGAAAAATCGCACATGAGTTGCCATATGTAAAAATTATAATGTGCTTTAAACTAGTAGAAGGTCGCTTCAAGATTGTTTTAATGCATACTGTTACATTATTCTACTATTTTGGCACACAGGGATTATGAAAATGCATGCTCCAGAGGGGAATGGCATCTCCATCATGACAACCTTCTAGCAGAGCAGTAAACACAACCCCCAAAGTGGCAGGGATGCCCAGGAAAATACTGGGTGTCTCCTGGAATAGGTTTATCTTGTGGGTGGGGGCCCTGTTTTCCAAATGACCTACCTTCAGATATGACCAATGAGGAGGGCATATCTGATTCTAATCTCACAGAGGAAGGATGCCCATACCAGGGTGAGTGAAGACTGAACAGAGCTCCTATATGAATCTGATGAGTTTGAAACAATAGCAAATTTGAAGGATTAATTTCGGCCATTCATTATTAAGAGAGGTCAGAAGATGCAGAACTAGCAGAAAACCTATTTAATAAGAATTACAAATAAAAAGTATTTGCAGGTCATTTTCAAATAGCTCTAATCTCATTTTAGTGAATTTGGTGCAAGAACAGCACACAGAATTGTGCCAAGCTCAGTATTTGTCAAATGAATAAAATATAACCCAATGGAAAAATGGCCTTGGAAATCTAGTCCGATAGTTCTCTACATGTTCTTGGTAAAAATGGTGGAGGACAAGAGATGTGGAGGAGGCAAGGAGCTGACTACTGCTTTATACCTTGGGCTTTCACGTGAATAAAGTTACTTCTACTCTTAAAAAAAAAAAATTCTACTACTACTACTACTGATCTATCCCAACATCCCTGTTTTATGAACAAAAAAACAGAGATCCAGAGTAGTGAAACCACTAAACCAAGGTCAGACACAAAGAGTGGAAGTGTCACAACTAGACCTCAGGTCCAGAGAGAAGTATAACATATATGGTCAATCCCCAATATTGCAAATTCACCTACTCGCCAAAATTTATGTGAAACTGCAAAATCAATACAGGCAGCACTTTGGTGGTCCTTAGTGAACATGTGCAGAGAGGCAAAAACTTTGAGCCACTGATACACACGATTCCAGCTGAGGTCAAACAAAGCTCTGCTCTACCTTCTTGATTCAGCTCTCATACCGTAAACAAGTGTTCTTTCTACAGTCTATTTAGTGCCATAGTTTTTGAAATTTTGTGCTTTTTGTTGATGATTTCACTCTTTAAAAGGCCCCCGAGCATCGTGCTGAAGTGCTGTCTAGTGCTCCTAAGCTCAAGAAGGCTGTGATGTGCCTTATCGAGAAAATACACGTGTTAGACAAGCTTCATTCAGACATGAGTTTTAGTGCTGCGGGCCGTGAATTCAATGTCAATGAATCAACAATACATACTAAGTAAGATTTTTTTAAAAAACAAGGTTATATATTGATGAGCTGATCAAAATGTGACCAGAGGCTCACGGGAGCCTATCCCCACAAGTCCACTAAGAGCAATCAATTGCTCAGTATTCACTAAGTCAACGTTCATGGAGACTTTATGGAACATAACTATTGTAAATGAGATCAACTGCACAACCAACACCTCTTTAGTTGTTGTTACCGAGGGCCTTGAACAATGGCTACTAGCACTCTTGAACCAGACACCGGTAAAATACCATAGATAAAAGTTCCTCCTGTGCCCCCTTAGCACTTTGGTTTTTCTCATAACCAATGACGTGAGCTTTACAAATTATATGGGAATTTTAACATTTTTCACTTATTTGGAAATTGAGTGTTATGCAGATTATCATATCATTTGATAGCCAAAGAATCAGCAAAGGAAATATCCTAGAAGTCATCTAATCCAAGAATCACTAATCTGAGTTCCATGGACCACCCAACAGGTCCACAGATATAACCCGAGGCTCCATAAACTGGGATGGGAAAAATAATTACATGATTATTTTCACTCAACTCTAACTGAAGTATGGCATTTCCTCTAATTATAAATATAAATCACAAACTAGAGTGGTATTAACAACACCTATGACTTGGTTTTCAATGTAAATTCCAGATATTTTCTTATCACATTAGAATTATTTCAGATATTACAAAATATCATTTGTGTTCATCAATAATTCAAAATTACAGTAGTTTTTATGCCGCTTCATGTGTTAATAAGATGTACACATATTATCATGCCATGGATGTATTTACTATTTTTATATATTTATTTCAATGTAATGGTTTCCTTTGTAGTTCTGTGTATTTTATTTGATGCATTTAAAAAGTTATTTAGAGAAGGGGTTCCTAGAGGCTTCACCGCACTGCCAAACGGGTGCATAAGAACTCCCAAACCACTTTTCTTATCCCACAGATAAAGAAACATGACCTAGAGAAGGAAAGTGGCTTTTAAGGTTCCACCACTGGTTAAAAGCAAATCCAGGCCTGCAGCCTCACAATACCCAACATGGGGCTCTCTGTGCTATGCTGAGCTGCTTAGCTATTAAATCAGTAGTGTAAAAACTGGGGCTCCTTATCCCCCAAAGTTTGGCCAATGGATAAGTGAGCCCTGAGATTAAATTACATCAATGTGAAGAAAAAGAGAAGCATGTATCCCCAGGGGGAAAATGGTGAGGGTTTCATAATGCATACATGAGTCCCTCATGGCCTCTCCAAGATTCAGACCCCACCCTTTGGGGAATCAGGGGTGCCCCACCCCCAACGGAGGGGAATCACTGTGATGGAGAGCCAGTGTCTCTGGTGGGACTGTGTGTCCCTCTGTATGTTGATGCAGGATCACATATCCCTCCATCACCCCACAAGCATCCTCCACGCCAGCCACAACTGAATGCTGTACACCAAGCCTGCTGAGTTCTTTCCCACCTCCTAACACAGTTCCCTCTGCGTACGATGGCCCCCTGCCTTCTCTCCCTGGCAAACCCCTTCTCATCCTCTAATACCCAATTACAGGTCATCTTCTTCCTCTATTTTTGCCAGGTAATTACACTTGTCTCAATACTAGACTATGGGGCTTCCCTGGTGGCGCAGTGGTTGGGAGTCCGCCTGCCGATGCAGGAGACACGGTTCGTGCCCTGGTCCGGGAGGATCCCACATGCCGCGGAGCAGCTGGGCCCGTGAGCCATAGCCGCTGGGCCTGTGCGTCCAGAGCCTGTGCTCCGCAACGGGAGAGGCCACAGCAGTGAGAGGCCCGCATACCGCAAAAAAAAAAAAAAAAAATACTAGACTATGAGCTTTGTGAAGATGGACAGGAGAAGAAAACTGGCAGACCAGAAAGGAGATCGAGCATCTATGGTATACAAACAAGAGAGATAATGGTAGTAATGGTAGTAATGGTAGTAATGGTAGTAATGAAAACAAGGTTAATGTTTGTTGAGCATTTAATATGCACCACACACTGTTCTAAGCAATTTACACAGATCACCTCATTTGATCTTCTAAACAGCTGGTGAGTAAAATTATGATCCTAATTTCACAGATGAGGAAACTAAGGCATAGTGAGATTAAATAAATTGCCCAAGGTCACACAGACAGGTAGTGGTAAAGCCAGGACCAAAATAGAGGCAGATCCAGAAGCTTCAAATGCCCGAAACTGCCAACAGCACTGGAAGGCGCTGATCTCAGCCCTTCATTCAATAGGTGAGGAAGTTTCAGGTCACAGAGAGCAGGTGTTATCTTATCAGTCAGGACCCAAGGTAAGATTAGAATTCGGAGCTCAAGTGTCAGGAGACTGCCTGATTCTAGCTTTGTTTAGATTTTAGTTTGGAAGAAGAGAGGTCAGGAAGGGAGGGAGGGAGGGCAGGCGGGCAGGAAGGAAAGAAGATCAACAAGATCATTTAGTTGATTGGTTGATACGCAAATGATTGGTCAACAGATGGATAGAAAGATTAACAGACAGATAGAAAGAACTGCTCCAGCACAAAGCAGATCTGGCTTACCGTAGATAATCAGTTATTCCTCCTTGAGCCATGAAAAAATGTCAAGACATGCTATTAATACCACCCGAGTGTTCTCTAATTTAATGTAATTTCACAAGATTCTGTTATGTGCCAGCACAGAGGCCCACAGTGAAGGAAAGGCAAGAGGCTTAGAGGGGATGAGTTGCCTTGCCAGGAAACCCTTAGAGGAGGGTTGACTTTATTTTTTCAGTCTCAATTAGCCCTCCTATATTTTGACGGGCATAATGAATATCATGTTCTATGTTAATACAGAGAAACTAGTTTGCTTTGCTTGTGATTTATGTTAATTTCTTGCTGACATGACCACAACTTCAATTTATCCCACTAAGAAAAAGACAATTTCTTTCCAAATGGCTGCCACTGTGCAAAGTCAACACAGAGGATGTCCAGTCTCCAACACATGAGATCAGATAAGTTTGCTCCTGACCTAGGGAACTGCGCTGTCACGTGCAAACATCATTCATGGGTTTCCTGGGAAAACAATCCAAACACAGAAACCATCTGCTAACAGACTCTTTCAACGACTTTAAGGGGAAACACTTGCTGTGAAAATACCATCTATTTTCTGGCTGAAACTGCTTTCTACTTTGAAAGTTATTTATGTGCTAGAAACTGGCTAGACGACACATCAATTAAAGTAATTTATCTTTTAAATTCAAAACAGGAGGATGCAAGCAGACGTTCTGAAGTATGCATGTATCTCCCAACAAATCCACTGCATTGTCATACAGATGGTTAGAGATTTATTGTTGATTTGAGGCAGGTGCTAGGTAGTTGAAGTCTTCAAAAAGATGCACATTTTCCCTCTGTAATCACAAGTCTAGGACTCACTCTGTGGTTTTGGTAACTGCCTAAATAGAGTTGGCCTGTAAGTGCTCTAATGAGGTATGACATTAACAAGTCCCAAGGATCAATGAAAGTTAAAACCTCCTCACCTCACTAGAAGCCTCAATCCCCAAAGACAATGAAGCAGGGCTCTGACTGACTTACACCCCTGGCTGCATTTTTTCATTTTGAGCGGCAGCTCTGGTATGAGAAACTTCTTAATCTGTTTCCAAGCTTGTCACTAAATACATAATTTTATATTAAAAATACAATACACAGAGAATGTCAAAATGAGCCAAAAACAACGGGGTTTAGACGTGCTAACCCTCTAGTACCTTGCTGTTAAAGTTTCCACTTTCTCTTGTGGAAAATAATCCCCTTGAAAAATATCATAAGACATCACTCCTATGTGAAATCTAATATAAAAAACGATATAAATGAACTTATTTACAAAACATAAACAGACTCAGATTTCTAAAACAAATTTACAGTTACCAAAGGGAAACGTGGGGGGGGGGGACAAATTAGTAGCTTGGGATTAACACACACACTCTACTATATATAAAATAGATAACCAACAAGGACCTACTGTATAGCACAGGGAACTACTCAATATTCTATAATAACCTATATGGGAAAAGAATCTGAAAAAGAATGAATATATGTATACGTATAACTGGATCACTATGCTGTACACCTGAAACTAACAACATTATGAATCAACTATACTCCAATAAAATTAATACAAAAAAAGAAAAGAAAAGAATCTCTCTATCTTTAAAATGAGGTAATCCAGTATTTGGCACAGAGTAGATGCTATGTAGGTGTATGCCAATATTGTTAGCATTAGTATTACATAGATGGTCACCTGAAAGAAAACAAGTGGAAGGTGATGGTAAATTAGAAATTTTCATCTAAAATAATATATTTTATTTTATTGTGATTAAAAAACTGTCCTAAGGCAAGTTAAAAAAAATAAAATGGTCTTCTCCCAAGACTGAATGCTTCTTTTGCAATGCAGTTCAATATTCTTAGACTTTAATCAGACCTTAAAAAAAAAAAAGCAAATGAAATTACATGTTGAAACTTGCACTGACCCTCTTGCATTTCCAAAGCTGCTGGCTTGTTGTGCTTAATGTTTTTTTCTTTTCGTTTCATACCAACTTTGTAAGCAACAAACAGGACTTCGTTAGCTTGTGCAATGATGCAATTATAAGTGCACTAGCCTTCCCACCCACAACACGAATCTGATTTCAGAAACAAAAAATTCAGCACTAAAGTAGTATGTTATCACAGTACCAAGTTCTTTAAGTTCTTTAAATCCTTTGCTTGGATTTGAAACTTTGAAAATGTGGAGGGAAGAGTGAAGAGGAAAGGAAAACAAATTGAATTACGAAGTAGCCGTATAATATTTTTAATCATACTGGGCACATAGCCAAAGTCTTAACAAAAGATTATTCTTTGACCCAATAATTCTGCTATTAGGAATTTATCCTGAGTGTACAAAAAAGCTTATTTCAGGAAATAATATTTCTCATAGCCTTGCTCATAAAAAGCAAATTTTTAAAAAAGCAAAAATTGTTGTATAATATTGGGCAACTAGTTAAATAAAACTCATTCATTCATATCAGTAGAGTATACCATTCAGAATAATGCTTATTTAGAAGTATGTCTACTGACACAGAAAATGTTCATGCCGTATTTTTAGTTTCAAAATGCAACCCTTACCATGTTTACTCTAACCCTTACACATACACACACACCCTAGACTTTCTTTGTCCCTCTTCCTGTTCTTAATGTTCTTCACATTACGCACCATCACCAGATATACAGTAACCTGTTGGTTATAGCCTATCTCCCACAACTAGAACAAAGTAAACTTCAGGAAAAGAGGGGATTGTTCTGTTCACCTCTGTGCCCACAATGCCTCACAGTGTCAGGCACATGGTAGACAAGTAACAAATAGGACCAAAGAAATAAATATAAGTATATGGGCATATGTGTATAGAGAGAGACACAAGATACTGAAAGGTATTCCCAAAATTATTAATAGCAGTTATGGCTGGGTAGTAAAAATACACACACTTTTATATTCTTCTTTACACTGATGTATAGTTTCTCATTTTTATACAAATAACTTCAAAAAAAAAAAGATATAACCCCTTTTCATATATGCTTGTGTGCATTTGTATTCATGTATGTGTGTGTATTTTGACACTTCTTTTGGTTATCTAGTAAGAATATCCTTCATTCCTCAAATTGCCAAATTAGACAGTAGGAAAAAATGAAACACTATTTTATACTCTACTTCAGATTAACTAAATGAAATATGGGACAAGTGGTTTAAAAAAAAATACAATAAATTTATTTTTACTTTTTACCACACACTTTCATTGAACCACATACCAAGCATATAAAATCAGATAGTATAAATCTTTAATCAACCGTTCCTTATTTCATGATAAAGAGTTTTTGTTTTATGAATTACGTGTTGTATTTTGCAATGATGGTGGAAAATAACAATTTCACAGGTATCACAATAGGTGTCCTATTGTTTTATTTTACAATGTTAAAACTAGCAATTACTCCACAAGGCAGCAAAACTGGATCACAGTGTTCTCATCGGTGTGAAAGCAGAATTGCCATCAAGAGACACACCTGGTAAATGGATCAAATCAAGAGAATCAGAGGCATTTGGAGAGCATCCTTGAAATAAATTAATGGGACGGCCTTAACATTACAAAGCATCTATTTGGGGGCTTAAAAGGTAACATATTTCCTGGGCAACCTTCAATGTTTCTATTTTACATTCTTATAAGTAATACAAAACTTCATAAATAATAAACTTTTAAGAATCCACTGCAGGGTGTGTAAAAAAAATTGTCAATTACAAAGATGATACTTGTCAATTAACACTACAAAACAAAGTTCATATAAAAAGATGATACATGCAAATACAGGTCTCCATGTGAAGCAGAAGTTTATACTAATGCGGTGCTTCAAAAACAGGATTGGGGATACTTCTCCCTGGGGAAGTGCTGAGGGAGTTTGTGAATTGGTCATAACACCAAAACCCCCTTTGACCCTCCAGCACTTGAGGCCCCACATAGATCTGCTCTCAGCCCTTCTTCTCTCATTTGCTTGCTTCTTAAATATTTCCTTTCATTCACTATCTGTAAAGTGTCAGGTAAGTATTCTATAAAAGAAGTGTTTTCTTTGTTTATTTGCCTTTATTAATCTCACTATGATATTTAACTCTGAAAAAAAAGTATGATTTAATTTTGTAAATAAATGTATCTTTTTTTTTACTCTAGACCAGAGGTTGGCAAAGTACAGCCCATGGACCAATCTGGCCTGCCATCCATCTGCTTTTATAGAGCCCATGAGCTAAGTTTGGTTTCTACACTTTCAAACAGTTGAAAAAAATCAAAAGGATAATATTTCATGACACATGATAATTATATGAAATCCAACTTTTGGTGTTCATGAATACAGTTTTGTTAGGACACAGCCACCACACCCATTCATTTAGGTATTGTCTGTGGCTATTTTGTGCTACAACACTGAAGAGTCACAATAAAAAGTGTGGAGCCCATAGTCAAAAATACCTTCTGGCCTTTTTCAGTAAAAGTATGCTGACCTCTATTCTAATCTGTATGATAGCAACACATAACATAGATCGTAGACTCCTATTAGATCACTTTATGTATACTATTTGAAAGAACTGGGTAATTTACATAGGATAATCTGCATATCATCTCTGCATCATCATCTACCTACCGACCTAGCTTGGCTAAAAACTTAGACGAAAAGTCTGGAAGAAAACTCACCAAACTGCTAATGATGGTCACTTCTAATGAAGAGAGAGAGTGGAATTGAATAAAATCTTTGCTTTTTACTCACCTATATTGTTTTATTCTAGCAAGGAGGTACTACTACTTTTGTGTTAAAAAAAAGTAAAAGAAAGAAACAAATTTCAAGGGGAACTTTTCACATACCAAATATTGACCTTTCAAAACAGGATAAAATTAAACAGTTGAAATGTCAAAAAAAAAAAAAAAAGATTTTCAAGAGTTTCTTAACTGTGTGATCATTTAGAATTTGTACACTCAAAGCAAAGGGCATCTTAACCATGAAAAAAATGTGAAATGTAATCCAGTTATGTCATACTAATTTTTAAAAGTAGAGTAGCTACGTTTAAAGTGCACAGATTTTGAAAAGGTAAACACTGTTCAGAAACAAATGATAAAACAGGTAACACAGAATATACATTATTAGAGACTATAGCTTTATTGAGTCACCTATAAAGAAAAAGTACATTTAAATATTTCCAATTTCCATCTTTCTCACTCTAAACTATCAGCTGAAACTAATTCATCTCATGCCTAATAAAGAAATACTGATTCATAACTCTTGATTAAAATTTTTTTCCCCAAAATATAAGGAACATGAAAATCATGTAGCCATATGCTCAAGCGTACAATATTTTCACTGTTTCTTATTTTTAAATGGACACAAAATCTTCCAGAGACCAGACAGTGCATCCAGACGGGCATGACGCAGTAGAGCCTCACTTGAACCACCACATTTATAATTCAATTCCTGCACATTTATAAACACTGGCTTTTAAAGTGCAAGCCCAAAGGTCCCTTTAACTACACTTAGATGCACAACAATTGACAGCTCATTATGACAAGTGGTCTCAAGAGTAAACTATTACAGTTAATGGTCTGTAAATGCTTTAGTCTCCAAACCTGGGCCAACATTAAAGCAAGCAAAACTGGGCCTTTCCTTAAACACATCTGGTTTTTAAATGCCTGTATGATATAACATTACTCAAAATTAATCTCCCTATTTCTAATTCCTGAAATACTACACATTTAAATCAAGAGTACACACCTAATTAATCTTATGGGTTTTTTTAAAGAAATACTCTATAATATGTCAATTTGTAAGTATCTACATCTTGAAGAGGAATAGAAATGATTTTAAAGCAATGGAACAAAAATACCTAACTATACAGTAATAGAATATTCCTGAAATGTTATAGTCCTTCATGATTTAAAAGTATACAACCGGGCTTCCCTGGTGGCGCAGTGGTTGAGAATCTGCCTGCCAATGCAGGGGACATGGGCTCGAGCCCTGGTCTGGGAAGATCCCACATGTCACGGAGCAACTGGGCCCGTGAGTCACAACTACTGAGCCTGCATGTCTGGAGCCTGTGCTCCGCAACAAGAGAGGCCGCAATAGTGAGAGGCCCATGCACCGCAATGAAGAGTGGCCCCCCACTTGCCACAACTAGAGAAAGTCCTCTCACAGAAACGAAGACCCAACACAGCCATAAATAAATAACCAAATAAATTTAAAAGTATACAACCATTACAGCTATGTTTAATACAAAATTATGTAGGAAGTAATCACAATGCAATGTTAAGAGAAAACAAACAGGATAAAAATCACATGTCCAATATAATCCTAATTTTATAAAAAATAGAATAGATGTTATATGGGACATATAACATTAAGTTATAGCGATTGTTTTTTTGCGGGTTGTAGAATAACGGTGATCTTCATTTTTATGTTTTCTTGAATTTTTGAATTTATCTACAATAAGCACCATTTTTACAATTAGAAAAAAATTTTTAATAAAAATAATGTTCCTTTGTGTGTATTCCTGTTAGTATACATGAAGAGATTAATCTGGCTAGTCTGTGAATCTGGGAGATTCAAGAATATATTTCATGTTTAATTTTTTTTTTTTTTTTTTTTTTGCGGTACATGGGCCTCTCACTGTTGTGGCCTCTCCCATTGAGGAGCACAGGCTCCGGACGCACAGGCTCAGCGGCTCATGGGCCTAGCCACTCCGCGGCATGTGGGATCTTCCCGGACCGGGGCACGAACCCGTATCCCCTGCACTGGCAGGCGGACTCTCAACCACTGTGCCACCAGGGAAGCTCCATGTTTAATTTTATCTTCAAGGGCAAACACTGGCCCCAAAATGAAATATTTAAATAAGTAACATTTCTATACAATAGCCCTGGAGAAAACAAAGTGGACAGGAATCCTGCCAGTAATAATTAAAATTGAAAACTGTAATATTTTGTAACTATTCTTGTCAAGTTTTAGACCTAACAGACATAAATTCTGTGTCAGGAATAAACCTTAAATATGATCAACTTAATATAAGTAACTGGAAAAAACTGAAATAATTAGCATCATTACAAACATGGCTTTTCTAAGACTGATGTCCTTTAACCTCATTGGTCAGAGCTGCCTGTTTTGGACACATTTCATTCAAAACTCTGCATTAAAGTGCTGTCTCCACTGATGACATCTTTGCCTTTCACAGGAAAACAAAACAACTCTCCAGAAAGAATTTCAGAACATTCTAGCAGCAGACCCTGTAACAGTGTGTTCAACACCGGCCGACTTGTTCTAGGAAATTATAAACAAACCACTTCCTACACTTCCACCAGATAGAAGCTGCCCGGGCTTTGGAAACAGGCATTATGACCAGCAAGATTAAAGCTAAAGGGAAGAGAACCAGCAGGAACCGTTCACGGAAATTATGAGAAACTAGGCCAAAAACCAGGGAGCAGGTGGACGGACACATGACAGCAGCCCAGAGCCCTGTGGAGAAGCCGGAAGCCGGGAGAGAATCTGATCATTGCGGGTGGTGGTTACTAAGCAAAAACAAACAAACAAAAAAACAAACAGCGAAGCGCATTTATGGAGGAAGGGGGGAAATGGAGGAAAAGGTCCAAGCCAGGGAGTATGGAAGCTGAAGAAGCTTTGTTCACTAGTTAAAAGAATGCCAAGCGCTCAATGGATGCTTCGCAGGGAGCAGGGACAAAAAGGTAGGCTGATGCCACGATGCCTTCTGGAAACTGACAGGCAGGGTCTCAGATGATGAGTGGATGAATCACCACAAAGAGAAAAGCTTCGAGAACTTTCAGGGAGAGAGAGAGAGGCACGGGCTGCACAGGTGGGGGGTCCAGGTGTGGGGGGAGCTCCTGCTTAGGGTTTGGGGGAGGCAGACAAGGCGAGGAGGGGTGGAGGCATCCCCCCTCGCAGGAGCCTGGCTCTCAGTGAGGACTGTATTCCCAGGTAATGGGAAACCACGGAAGACGTCAGCGGAGAGCTGTGGGATCCGTTCCTAGGAGAAGGATGAGTGAGGCAAGCTTGGGGTGGGGGAGGGCAGGAAAATGGGGGAGGGCAGGAGAATGGGGGTGGGCAGGAGAATGGGGGGAACCAGCAAGGGAGCAAACGAGACTCTGCAGGTGAGAAATAACACTGATTCTGCAAACGGAGCCAAGAGGATGGAGGTGAGATAGATCTGGAAACTGGAATAGGGAGCACCTGGCAATTACTGGCTTTGAGGAGGGACGGAAAGGCAGATGGCAAGTGGATGCCGAGAGAGAGAAAGGAAGAACTTAGAAAAGGAGTGTGTTAAGGGAGTTCAGATGAAATGCGATTGAAACAAGATGTTCAAAGGGGGTCTTCAATCCCTCCTAAGGCCTCCCTTTTTAATCTAAGTTCTGCATTATCAATCGATAACAGAGGTTGCACACAGTAGGTCTGCTAGCTCACATCCATCGTGCACGTCAGCCTTCACAAAAGGAGAGCATGCAGGGTGTCCTTCTTGGGGCAGTGCCCACAGCTCTGTGGCCAGGGCAAGAATAATTAGCACAGATACCAGCAGCAGACAGCCTTCCAGAGTACATTGCTGAAGGAAAGAGGAGCCGCCAGGTCATGTGGCTGCCCATCTGGCATCACCCCACTCTCAACAGTGTCTGCAAACACACCCTGGACTTCTTAGAGGTACATCATCTGATCTCCCTAACAGGCTGTCATGTGCTGAAAGATTAAGGAACAGAATTCTTACATTGCCTAAGGCAGCAGCATGGTTTGCATTTTAAAAATTGGTTCCTGTGGCAAAGAAATTTCCTTTGGAAACATTACAGGAAGAGCTATAAAACTTACTACGGTGAGTAAACACTAGCAGATGGATGCTAGTGAATCTTTATCTTCAACTCATTATGCAGACATTAACCTTGACAAGTTAATAAAGGTGCACTAATAAACTTGTGGGCTTACATAATTTAAATAGTTCCAAATCACAGAGAATGTAGAGATAGATGTTGATAAAAGCATTTAAATAAGCTCTTTTTCTTCCTTCTTAAAACTATACAGTAAAATAGGTATTGAAAGACTAGGTTTTGTTGTTTTTTTTTTCCTCTCCTTTTTACCCTGTCAGGGAGACTAAGATAGGTTCCAAGCTATTAAACTCTCCGTGATGTACAAGTCATCATCATAATTGGGGGCACACTTTCTTTTGACCTTTACAAAACTTTCATTTCCCAAATGTGACAGATAAGGAGTGCTTTTATAGCACCAATAATGATTTTTTCCTATGGGAACTCACCAATTATAAGCTGAAAACGAAGGAAAGACCACACTGGATACACATTTAGAATCTCAACGCGACCAAAATATAGCTGAAATACTTAAGAATCATGCTTAGAGGACAGTTCAGGTGAATTAAGAATCCAGCCTAGAGAAATACATGTTGAAACAGTGCAAGGGCAAAGATACACTCCCTGAGCACCTTACCATAATGCTAAGGTACCCTGAAATGTGTTCAATAAAAAGTGGCAGGATGATCCACAATTACATCTGCAACTATAAAGTCTTTATCTAAGTTTTTAAATATTAATAAAAGTTAGAGTGGAGAAATGTAATCCATGATACACTTAGCTGTTTCATCCACACACACAACCTACAAGAGCATCAGTAGAATCAAGTTCTTACCAACTCACCAGATATCAGACATCTTAAGGACCTTGTCTTATTCACCTCAGGCTCCCAGTGCCTAGTATGATGCTTAGCGGGTGACACAACTGAAATTGTCTGGGTACCACAATAGTGTTTCAGTAAGGGACATGTGCTTTCCTTTAACAAGAAATCACCCTTTATGGAAACTTGATTTTACTTTTAATTTGACTCAGGTTTTCATTACTTACACACACTAAAGTTAAATTCATTCATTCATTCATTCACTTGTTCATCCATTCAGCAAATATTTATTGATTTCTTCCTGTGTTTCAGGCACTGTTCCACCCTCCACTATTCCACATGGTAGCTACCAGCCACATGTGGCCAGTGAGCATTGGAAAAGTGGCCAGCCCAATCTGAGATGTGCTTATGTGTAAATTAACGTCTTAACCCCCCAAAACAAAAAGAATGTAAAATACCTCATTGATAATTTTTATACTGATTACATGCAGAAATATATTTTAGATATACTGGGTTAAAAAAGCATTATGAATATTAAATTGACCTTTTACCTTTTGCTTTTTTAATATGCTACTAGAAATTTTGGTATATGATGAGAATCAAGACTTTAGACAAAGCCCTATTTCCAAGGACCTGATATTCTAGTGGAAGAAATCCATGGTAAACAAAAAAATAATAAGCAATATTATGTAATTTCAGATAATGAAAAACATATGAAGAAAATAGGGCAGAGTAAGAGGAAAGAGAGTGATCAAAAAGGGATATTTTAGACAGGGTGGCCATGGAGGTCTCTAGGGAGGTGACATTTGAGCAGGAAACATGAATGAGAAGAAGAGGTAGTCATACAAAGATCTGAGGAGTGTCCTCGGCAGGGGGAACAGCAAGTGTAAAGGCCCTGAGGTGGAATGAGGTATGAAAGGCTGAACAACAGCACCGAGACTGGTGTGGCTGGGGCACAGTGGGAACAACAGGAGAGGAGGGTAGACGGGAGCAAGGGGCCAGGGTACAGAAGTCTGGTGACAAGTTTATGCCCACAGAACCATTATATTTCACATGATTCAAGTCAAAAATTCCTTTCAGATATTTCATGGAACTGGACAAGCTGTTTCTTTAAATTCATTCAATAAGTAAAGGGACCAAGAATAGCCAAGATTTTAACCTACCAAATACCCAGTTACTATGAAACTATAGTGAGGGATGAGATAGAGTGAGGCAAGTGAGGTAGAGCCTAAGGGTAAATGTCCCCATAAATCCTGTGACCTGGGTGCCTTGTGTGCCTCACCCTCTTCTTAGCAACGTGACACTGGCTTTAGGATAGATGAAATAAAACTAACAGAGTGGAACTGAGCAGCCAAAACACATCCAGACGTGTAGATTTCTAGAATATACAACAGTACTGTATGTGTGCTTATATACACACATATATAATTATACATATACACACTATGTATATGTATGTGTGTATGCATGTGTACACATGTGTGTATATGTATAATGTATATGTGCCTTTGTATGTGCATATGTATAATGTGTCTGTATGTGTATACACACATCCCATACATACCCACATATGTACATGAGTCAAGAGTATAAAAATATAAATGGAAAAGAAAAATAGCACCCTAAGAGGAGTTACTTCTAGGAAGTGGGAGAAACAGTGGACTGAGGGGAATTGGGCACTGATATATTCACAATTTTTAATTCTCTTTCATAAAAGATTTGAAGCCCTACACAAACACACACACAAGTGGAGCACAACATTGGAAATGCTAATTTTGTAATTTTGAGTGAGGAAGGATACAAAATGGTATATATAGTCCAATTTTTAACTATAAATATGCGTGGTCCACATGGGGGATTGGAAATGCACAAAAATGATATTGGTTATTGTTAATAGGAGTTCCAAACTCCTGTTACATTACTTTACAAGTAGTATTTAATATCTAGTAAAGAAAACATACTCTAAATCAGAAAAAGACCAGATTTAGAGCTTAAAATTATAGTTAAAATACCTAATTCAGGGTAAATTTTATCAATGCAGAACAGCAACATGTGTCTGCAAGTATTACCTAGGATGAAGGAGAATCCAGCCAATAATTCAAATAACTGAATAAATTCATGTTAATCACACTACAGTTACATATTAATTATACTGTAAGTTTTGAAATTCTATTATTCATATAGCACTAGGGTATGAAGGTGTTTTTATTATTAAATAAGTTGTAATTTGGGGGGAATTGTATTTGTATTATGCCTGGAAATACCAATTTACCTAAATTTTTACAAGAATGTTCACACTTCGATTTCTTTGAGAACCATCAGGCACTGTTGTGGTTTTGATTTATTACTTGAAGATTTTAAAAATGCATAAAATAAGATTTATGGAAATTTTAAAGTAGTCCATAGACTCATTGCCTCTGCATAGGAACTAACGTTTAGAATAAGGTTCACTACTCAAAATAAAAAAAGGAACTAAAAAAAAGAGTCATGTACCAAAATGTTCATTGCAGCTCTATTTACAATAGCCAGGACATGGAAGCAACCTAAATGTCCATCAACAGATGAATGGATAAAGAAGATGTGGCACATATACACAATGGAATATTACTCAGCCATAAAACGAAATGAAACTGAGTTATTTGTAGTGAGGTCGATGGCCCTGGAGTCTGTCATACAGAGTGAAGTCAGAAGGAGAAAAACAAATACCGTATGCTAACACATATATATGGAATCTAAGAAAAAAAATGTCATGAAGAAACTAGGGGTAGGACGGGAATAAAATACAGACCTACTAGAGCATGGACTTCAGGATATGGGGAAGGGGAAGGGGAAGCTGTGACGAAGTGAGAGAGTGGCAAGGACATATATACACTACCAAATGTAAAACAGATAGCTAGTGGGAAGCAGCCGCATGGCACAGGGAGATCAGCTAGGTGGTTTGTGACCACCTAGAGGGGTGGGATAGGGAGGGTGGGAGGGAGAGAGATGCAAGAGGGAAGAGATATGGGAACATATGTATAACTGATTCACTTTGTTGTAAAGCAGAAACTGACACACCATTGTAAAGCAATTATACTCCAATAAAGATGTTAAAAAACAAACAAAAAAAGGAACTAGAGCAGAAAAATACATAAAGTCCTTCATCTTTCTTCAAACGAAATAAGGTCCACATAGGGTACTATTTGCAGAAGGAATTCCTCAGCAAGTATGACAGTAAGGGAGAGGCCAGTGAGGCCAGTATTGTGTGGTGAAGTTCACAGTCAGTCGGGGTGGATTTGTGGCCAAGCATCAGCAACCAAAGGCTGCTGTCTCAGCTCACCTTCTCCAGGTAACCATCCCTTGAATGTGAGGTCAATCAAGGCCATCAGAAGGAATCCAGGCCTCTCACAGCAGCGTGCTTGGACAGGAAGAAATGTCATTACTCGGGCATCTCAGCAAACTATGTTAATTCTCCAAGTGCCACAAAATGGTTCGAGAAAGCGGCCTTTAACTGGGGAAGCAGGCAGCCAAAACACGCAATGAGGATTCCGGTTGACATCAGGAGAAGGCCTGTGCCACCCAGGCCTGTGAAAATCTCCACCGGGCACTGCTCTCTGCGGCTCCTCTGTGATGCACAAACAGAACTCGATACTGTTCCTCCCCTGTCTCAGCTTGCCTGAAAGTCATCACTCATTCATTTCCTCACTGAATAGTAGAGGGAGAAAGGGGAAGCCTGAGAGTCTGCAACCAGCTTCAGTTTTAGTATTTACCACCTCCTTGTAGTGCAGTGAGCTCAGACTAGGTGATCATTACCCTCCCTGACACAGTCAATACGCACCCTCACCTCTGACCCTCCAGCTGTACTGTTTCTTTCATCTTCTAACTTCCTCTTCAAATGCTACACAAGTCGGTCACCGCTTAGCTCAAAACTCAACAATCCGGTTATCCCCTGTTCCCTTCTCTGCCCCCAGCATCTGCACTACCCATTTGAACATCTTATGAAGCACAGTCCTCGGTCAAGCCCAGACCATCAGAAATCTGAGCCTGCAACAGGAGTAAACCCTCCAGATAAGGAAGACATCACATCTTGAGCAAAAGTCACTTTGTGAGCTTGATTCCAGACCTCCCTCTAGTCACCTGCCACAGATCACACGATGCAATGCTGCTATATCCCCTGACTCCATCTGTCTGGCATTCTATTAACAGGGACCCCCAATGACTAGAATTCTACACTAATACAACATGGATAATGACCCAGGGACACAAAGTTGTTCAGAATCAAATGAAAGTTTAATTATTTTGGTAGTACTTTAGCAGTCCGGTGTGTTAGATTATTTAGCAATTTCACAACTTGGGTTATTAGAAAACAAATAAAATTTAATATTTTAACAATTTTGGTTATTAGAAAGCAAATTATCCACAAAGGTAATTAAAGTGTCTCTAGTAATACGTGATTTTCCCCAGTACACCAATTCCCTGATTTTCCTGACCAAGATACAGCTGTTTATAAGGATGTCCCACCTAGGGCATATCTGAAGAACATAATAAACATACACTTTACACGATGACAACAAGCAACCTTAGAATGGAGACTACACACCCTGCCTGCACTCTCTTTCCCAATTGCCAATGAGGTCCTCAAAGAATGTTCTCCTGGAGGGCTGCCAGGGTTTTGTATCAGTATCTGAGGGAGCATTCTGGGAGGCACCCATGAGCTAAAGCAGCAGAGAATTCCAACTCACAAACATTTCAGGCATTTTAATTTTTATTACAATTTAAACTATGTAAGCACAGCCCTCAGGAAAAGGAAAACTTGATGATCAAACCTTTTTTTCCCCTTTAATGACTCCATTAATTTATTCTTCCAATTACAAACAGTCAGACGGCACCTCGCATGCACACATATATATGATGTTCAAGGTACTCGGGACCAAGACTCTCTGTCCCCCACACTGTGCATTTCAAACCTTATAATGTCTCATTTTAGCTACTTTAGGGAGCTGGCATGAGGCTTTTCAGCAGCCCGTGTCTGCAGCAAGACCTGTCTTGGTGGGAAGGAGAAAACCTTATACTTAGCATGCTGAGAAGCTGATTTTTTAAAAAAGAGGAAATTGTTATAATTACAGTGAGAGCTTTTGCATGCAAATTCAGTTTTCCTTGGGGGAAATTTGCATACTCTACAAGGAATCCCCATGCCAAAAGTAAACGCGAGGCTTTTTAGCTCCAGTCTTTAAAAGCGGTGCACATGCCCAGGAATTGCACAGTCTGTGAATGTGTTCCAGGCCTGGCCCAGATATGCTGTTTATAAAAGAAAGGACTTTACAATGCAGTTTATAATATTTAAAAGGTACAACATTTATGCTGGAAGAAGTGACAGTTATCAATCAGGCTGAGAAAACCAATAAAGAGTAGGACAGTGTTTCAACCGGGCTCCAAAACTTATCTAAACCCTTTTTCATAAAGATAAATACATTTTAAAACATTCATTTCTCCTCTGATTCTTTTCTTTTAACATCTTTATTGGAGTATACTTGCTTTACAATGGTGTGCTAGCTTCTGCTGTATAACAAAGTGAATCAGCTATACATATACATATATCCCCATATCTCCTCCCTCGTTCGTCTCCCTCCCACCCTCCCTATCCCACCCCTCTAGGTGGTCACAAAGCACTGAGCTGATCTCCCTGTGCTATGCTGCTGCTCCCCACTAGCTATCTATTTCACATTTGGTAGTGTATATAAGTCCATGCCACTCTCTCACTTCGTCCCAGCTTACCCTTCCCCCTCCCCATGTCCTCAAATCCATTATCTATGTCTGCATGTTTATTCCTATCCTGGCCCTAGGTTCTTCAGAACTGTTTTTTTTTTTTTTTAGATTCCATATATATGTGTTAGCATATGGTATTTGTTTTCCTCTTCCTAACTTACTTCACTCTGTATGACAGTCTCAAGGTCCATCCACCTCACTACAAATAACTCAATTTCATTTCTTTTTATGGCTGAGTAATATTCCATTGTATATATGTGCCACATCTTTATCCATTCATCTGTCGATGGACACTTAGGTTGCTTCCATGTCCTAGCCATTGTAAATAGAGCTGCAATGAACATTGTGGTACATGACACTTTTGGAATTATGGTTTGCTCAGGGTATATGCCCAGTAGTGGGGTTGCTGGGTTGTATGATAGTTCTATTTGTAGTTGTTTAAGGAACCTCCATACTGTTCTCCATAGTGGCTCTATCAATTTACATTCCCACCAACAGTGCAAGAGGGTCCCCTTTTCTCCACACACTCTCCAGCGTTTAGTGTTTGTAGACTTTTTGATCATGGCCATTCTGATCGGTGTGAGGTGATATCTCATTGTAGTTTTGATTTGCATTTCTCTAATGATTAGTGATGTTGAGCATCCTTCCATGTGTTTGTTGGCAATCTGTATTATCTTCTTTGGAGAAATGTCTATTTAGGTCTTTTGCCCATTTTTGGATTGGGTTGTTTGTTTTTTTGATATTGAGCAACATGAGCTGCTTGTATATTTTGGAGATTAATCCTTTGTCAGTTGCTTCATTTGCAAATATTTTCTCCCATTCTGAGGGTTGTCTTTTCATTTTGTTTATGGTTTCCTTGGCTGTGCAAAAGCTTTTAAATTTCATTAGATCCCATTTCTTATTTTTGTTTTTATTTCCATTTGTCTAGAAGGTGGGTCAAAAGGATCTTGCTGTGATTTATGTCATAGAGTGTTCTGCCTATGTTTTCCTCTAAGAGTTTGACAGTGTTTGGCCTTACATTTAGGTCTTTAATCCATTTTGAGTTTATTTTTGTATACAGTGTTAGGGAGAGTTTTAATTTCATTATTTTACATGTAGCTGTCCAGTTTTCCCAGTGCCACTTATTGAAGAGGCTGTCTTTTCTCCATTGTATATTCTTGACTCCTTTATCAAAGATAAGGTGACCATATGTGCATGGGTTTATCTCTGGGCTTTCTATCCCATTCCATTGATCTATATTTCTGTTTTTGTGCCAGTACCATATTGTCTTGATTACTGTAGCTTTGTAGTATAGTCCAAAGTCAGTCTCCTCTGATTCTTAACACTTCCAACTACACAATAAAAAAATGGTCACAGTTGTTATTAAATGCTAAGATTCAAGGATTTTTTTTTAACATCTTTATTGGAGTATAACTGTTTTACAATGGTGTGTTAGTTTCTGCTTTACAACAAAGTGAATCAGTTATACATATACATATTTTCCCATATCTCTTCCCTCTTGCGTCTCCCTCCGTCCCACCCTCCCTATCCCCCCCTCTAGGTGGTTACAAAGCACCGAGCTGATCTCCCTGTGCCATGCAGCTGCTTCCCACTAGCTATCCACCCTACGTTTGGTAGTGTATATATGTCCATGCCACTCTCTCACTTCGTCACAGCTTACCCTTCCCCCTCCCCATACCCTCAAATCCATGCTCTGTGATAAAGGAAATAAAGAATGGGTGAAGGGAACAAATGGAAACCAATTTGTATTGATAATTTGGGCTAAACTCGAGGCAAATATGTGTCTCCCTATAACTGTAGAAAAATATTTTAGATAATTAACCATGGAGGAAAGCTACTAGTAATACTAGTAAAGGTACTGGTGACCTTTAAGAAAGATTAAATACACATTTCTATTTTGTAGTGGAAAAAAAGACTTGGGGAAGGCAGTAAACTACTCTAAATCAAAGCAGTCATTTCTATATGGAAGAAAAGCCAATCTGGGAGAATTACCCAGAACCATCTATTCTTCCCAAAGAGGCTATTTTTACAATACAATAAGTAAGATGCTATTCTTAAATGAACTGCCCACCAACAGGAGAAAATGAGCCATTTGCATTAAAAGCAGCCTATTTTCATCAGGACTTCCCAAAGCAAACAAGTTAGTCTTGGCTTTGGGAACTGTGAATCTACACGCTTCAACAACAGTAGTCCAAAATTAAAGGTTTGTTCAGCGTGGGCAGGTGGAAGGCAAAACCAAAAGGAGTATAAACACTTTATACCTCAGAACCTTTCAAGACAATCACCAAGGGCTGAAATGATCTGTCACCTGGGTTAGGCCCCAGCTTTCTACACAGAATCTTTATACGTGAACATTTTGAAAAATCACAAGGAGGGAAAACAATCTGGAGGAAAAAGAAATTTTAAGTGCAAAATATTCATACTATGTTAAGTGCAAAAAGCAGGTTACAAAAACATGAGATCTCAATTTTACAAAATGAACAGAAAATGTGATGGTCAGTACTGGCTGCAGGACACACCTGTGCAGTGTTAGCAGGTGCATTGCCAACTTGGGGCTGTGCCCAGTTAGTACTTCCAGGGTTGTCCCTGCCATTCCTGCCAGGTGGAGGAGAGTCCTGAGGGGGTCCACCCTGGAGAGGGCATGTATGACTAAGCTAAGTCTAACATGATTCAACCTGGCATTTTCCAAACACATGTGACCATGGAAAGTTTTGGTTTTTTTTTCCCCAGAACATCTATTAACATTCTTGCCTGCTCCCCTTGGAAACAGTTTGTTAAACACAAAAGGACTTGTTACTTACTAAATACAGGTAGATCTAGAGAAAAAGACTAAAATACCAAGCGTGGTGACCTGTGGGTTGTGAGATTTCAGGTTATAATACTTTCCCAAATTTTCTACAACACACATGTATTACTTTTATCATTCAAAAATAAGAAAAAAATGCAATGTCTTAGGATGATGAAAGTGCTACACTGTTCCACTTCATTTTAAACCATTCACTGATGAAAAGTACATTTGCTACTTCGAATGCCAATATACTAACTTGGAGAAAAGGAGAAAGATCGGGCAATCTGTAGCTTGCCATGTGTACACCAGCTATAAAAGAACTGTGGTCAGCTTAAACACCACTCTCAGGTTTCTGGTGTCCTATGAAAATAAATGAAGCAGGGAGTCCAGCCCTGGCAGGAGATGAAGGGGAACGTTTGTGCCTCTAATTTCCTGCTTATTCTCTCAGATGCCAACCATTACATGCAGCCATTGAGGGAAATTTAAAACGTATAGAGATAATCTAAACACTGTTCTGTTTATTTCCCCCCCAAAAAAATAGGGTAAATAGAAGAGAAATCACAGCTTGAGAGACATTTCTATGTATGTGTGACAATAATGCCTATATTAGTAACAATGGAAAGACATTTAAATCCCATGTTTTGAAACCCAAGTTTTGTTGAAATAAATGCTCACTGGTGTAAATAATCTTTTCAAACAAAATACATTTTTTTTGCCTATCTTCAACTGTAATGTTTACTGAAAAAAATTTTTTAAATACCACAATTTCAAGCAAAATAGTTGAAAAGTATACATTAGCCTTGATAGTGAACTCACTTTTTAGGCTGGGTTTCAAAATGTTCTATATATCAACACACAGAAAACATTAGTTAAGTGCTGTTGAGTAAAATATCCATTTATTAAAAATAGAAAAGCTGCTAAGCTTCTCTGTTGAAATTTGCCCATAAACTTGAATAATGGATGCACGGAACATACAACCTGGAAGCAAGACGTGAGCCTGCCCCTCCACACCCATCACTCCTAATACCAAGGCCTACACTGGTTGAATGGCCCATTGAAGGTCACATTGACAGGGCAACATGAAGCCAGAGGACGATTTCCAGAAGACTAAGGTCTTGGAGCCATACCTGAGAGCTCTCTGGGTTAATTAAGACAATAACTGCATCTCAGCTCTGACAAGAACAAAGAGATAATATTTATGTGAGAAAGAACTAAGTGCATCTGTGGCTGGCACACAAATCTTTCCCTTCATTTTAACTTGTTCTGCCTGTTTTCCAAATAACTCTTGGCTAAGGCCAAAAAAATCCTCCTGTTATTTTATCTGAACCCAGCTTTCACAATTTGATAAGCACTAGAATATGTGTATTGTGTGTGTGCTGCAGTTGGGGGGTGGGTAGGGGAGGTTTCAAAATGTTTATTAAATCAGGAAGCAATCGTTTTTGTCTGTTACCAAAAGAAAAAAAAAAATCGTTCTATTTCCCAAACTTATACAGTCAGAGCCCACATGAATTCTCTACCAGTGAAAATGGTCAGATTTCCCCTTCCAAATAGTAACATATATTTTATTGAAATATAATTGATTTACAATTAAAATTACATTTTAAAGTTTTATTTTAATATTTTATCAATATTTTCTAGAGAAAGTAACCAAAAATGTGGTCATTTTTTAATCAAATCAATGCCTAGAGAAGAAAATCTGGCACAACTACTGTCACTTTTTTAGTAGCATCATTTTACGAACTTTTATTGTATTCAGCCTCAGAGACATGAATTCACACATCTTTCCCTGAAGGGGATCACGGCATATTGTTTTAAGTACCAGGAAAACTATTCATCTATGACAAATGTACACCTTTCAAATCTATTTAAGCTAAAGCTATTGTTAAAGGCAGCTAACATTTTTCTGGTGTCATATTTCTGGAGACTCAACAAAGTTCACCAGGCACCTGGTTTCTATTCCCTATACATCATACATCTCCCATAACCAGCAGCTTCAAGCACTCCTGATCCTCCTAGGTTTTCCATTTCTAACTTCTCCTTTCTTTCTTTCCCTCTCTCTCTCTCTCCCCCAATTCACTTTCTCAGCGGGCCTTCCCCTCAGGGATGTTCCCTGCCAATGTGTAATCCAAGTTTGGTTAGCAGCATCTGCATTAACCAGCTTTATAATTAGTTTAAACAATCTGCCGGGACATGGAAAACCTGTCTTTCAGTAATTTTAGTTTCTTTCTTTCTTTTTTGGCTGCGATATACAATTTCAATGGTAGGGTATATATTTGACATTCCTGACAAAGAAATAAGAAGACACTGTTCCTTTTGAATTCTTAAAATAACAATAATTAGTATCATCATCATCATCTCTGTGCTTCACAATTCACACATCAATAAGGAAATTCAAGCTGATGCTTCCTGTTGGTTGGACTTTCATCTCAGCATCCTGTTCGGTCAAGTCACAGTCTCTTCCTTGCAGCCGTCTGATTATTCCTCCCTCCTATGACACTTGTTGGTTGGCCTCCAAGACACCCCATGCCCTTGGTGTTCCTCCTACTTCATTAGCTCTCTCTTATCCCTGATCTCCCTGCCGTTTAAGGGTGAGTGCCCTTGGGCTTAGTCCTCAGACCTCTTAGTTTTCCATACGCATTTACCTCTTTATTGACCTCACCCAGACTCACACTCGCACACTTACACACCTTCAGCCCAGACTGCTCCCTGAATTCCAGACCCTTCTATCCAACCATCTGCTAGTCATCTTCTCTTGGATGTCTCATGGGAATCTCAAATTTAACACATCCAAAGCTACCTTCCGATCTTCCCCATTCAAACCTCGTGTAATGCAGTCTTCCTCATTCTAGTAAACAGCAACTCCATCCTTCCAGGAGCCCAGGTCCAAAACCTCAGAATCACCCTTACCGCCTACCTCTCCCTTTCTCATACCTACATGGAAGCCATGAGCAGATTCTAGTGATTCAAAGCAGATCAAGACTCTGACCCCTTCAAACCACCTCTACCCTTCCCACCCTCATCCAAGTTAATATCATCCAGATCTTCCCTGGTTATCACAATAACCTGGTATCTGATTTTTTCCCTTCTGGACTTGTCCTCTTATAGTCTATTCTGAATTCAGCAGTTGAAAGATTTAAGAGAATTTTACAGAGTAATTTTATAGCTGATGAACAGTTTATAGAAATACATAAGATACATATAGATACATATTCTATACACATAGAATACATATGTAAATATATAGAAAGCAATGTATAAATACATAGAAATGCATTTGAGATTTTATTTTGAATATTTTTCATTTTCTTTTCCTAACTATTTATTTTTATTGTATTTTATAAGTGTTGCAGTCACAGACTGGGAAAAAATGGTCCTTCACCAGATATATTTGTTTTTATTTTTATCATTTCAATTATTAAGATATACCCATGTTGGTTTAATTGGCACTTTGATTGCATATTTCTTCATGTGTTTTCTGGCTCCATATTCATTATATTATGAGTTACCTGCTTATATTTTTCCCCACAATTCTATAAAGATGTTCTATCTTATTGATAAAATTATGATAACTGTTTGTACATTAGAGATAACAGCCCTTTGTTGATCATATACTATGCAACTATTTCCCCAGAACACTGTCTCTGCAACAAGTTTGGATGGTTTTTCACTACACTAAAATAAAATAATAAAGACTTAAAATGTGGTATGTAGTATCATTTTCTTTATCCTTACCTTCATGTTTTCTACTTAGAGATGCCTTTCCTACCACAAGATTGTAAAAGTAATCATATATTTTGCTCATACATTTATAGCTTACCTTGTTCCATGTATTATTTTTGTCCCCTAGAATTACTTTTGCATGAACTGTTTGGTAGGGATTCTGCTTTATTTTTCCTGATGACTAGGCAGGTGTCCCAACACGTTTTATTGAATAATTCATCTTTTTCCTTCCAATCAGAAATACCAACATTATGACACACTAAATTACCATATATACTAATCCAAAAATAGACTCTCTGTATTTTATTCATTGAAGTATTCTTTTACCAATACCACTGTTCGATCATCACTGACATAGTATTATTTAATATTTGAGATGGCAAGTACCCCTGATAAATATTTCTTATAATTTTGGAAGTATTTTATAGGTTCATTCTTCCAGAAGAATTTCAGAATTTTTTTAGCAAGTTCCCCAGTTTTAATAAGGATGGTATTGTGTAGTTTAATTGAACAAAAGTGAAATGTATGCATTATTGTAGTGAATCTTACTTTACAAGAACAAAGTATCTCTCTCCAGTTATTTGAAACTTATTTTATGTCCTACAATTGAGTTTTATAGCTTTCCTCACTTAGTTACTACACATTTCTAAGTAAGTTACTTCCAACATTGTACAGTTGGATTGATATTGTAAAGGGAATATCTTTTTAACAATATTTTCTAACATTCATGTTGGTGGTTAAGTCATCAATCTATTTTTACTTATTTACTTTATACCCAACCAGCAACCTTAGTCAACAACCAGAGTGCTTCTAATAGGTTTTCAAGTGAGTCTAAGCATACTCTGTTAATTCTAGTCACACTTTCAATTCATTCGTTAAAAAAAAAAAAATTTCAGGCACTTATTACATGTAAGGTATCACTGCAATTGAATATTAATATTGCATAAAAATATGGACCACTCCAAGGGATATAAAATATACTACAGATTATAAAACACATATATACACATATATTATTGTCTAAGAAACTGGGAGGTCTTTAAATGGGATACAGTTAAAATGTACTACGGGAGACTACAGAAGGATACATTACAGAAGGATGGAGGGTTTAAGGAAATCTTCATGAAAGGCTAGCATTTATTTTAAGCACAGAATGTCAAGATGTGAAAAGATTGGAGGGATAATACTCTAGAAAGAGAAAAAAATACATATGATCAAAGGCAAAATAAGAAATAGCCCCAAGTTTGGCCAGAGCACAGGGTATGCTAAAAAGAGATTAGAGTAACTTGCTTCTTGTTCAGTAGAAAATGGTGAGCTACTGGATGAATACAGCTATGCTTTTAGGAAGATGAATCTGGGGCAGGATGCAAACATGGACAATTTTGGGGAGAGAAGCACTGAGACAGAGTATTCTGGCTTTAAAATACAGGTCCAAAATCCTTTGACACTCCTGCATTGAGAGGTGCGGTCTATGTCCCCACCCCTTAAATCTGGACTTTGTGACTGCTTGACTGATATAATCCAGTAACAGTGACACTGGGCCAGTTCCCAGGCCCACACCTTAAGAAACTGGTAACTTTCACATCCTATCTCTTGGGCCACTAACTCTTGCAACTCAGCCACCATGCTATGAGGAAGCCCAAGCAGTCTGTGGAGAACTCACATGGAGATAAACTCAAGTTCCTGGTCTTTAGCACCAACTTAGCAGGCATGTAAATGAATTATCTCAGAAGTGGGTCCTCTAGCACCCAGACAAAATACTCCAGCTGATGCCACAAGGAAAAGAGACAAACCCTCTCTGCTGGACCCTGCCCTAACTGCAGATTCAAGATTGCTGTTGTTTTAAGCACTGAATTTTGGGGTGGTTTGTTGTAATATCAATAGTAACAGGACAGAGACGAATTTAGAGGCTCTCACAATAGTTCAGATCAATAAGATTAAGAAACAACTTGAAAAGCAGTGTGAGAATGGGGGAATAGTGCTAGACAGCAGCAATATTCTGAAGATACAATCAATAGAAGGACTGCAGCCTAAAATTACAATTAAAATCTAGCCACTTAGTTATTTCACTGAATAAGAATTAAGTAAGTAGACACTATTATTTACTAATATTTTGGAATTGCACATTGTGGTAGATTTTTTTAAAGTCAAAAACCACTCCCTCTCCCCACCCACCCCAACACTCCCCACTGGAAGAGTATACTTTCCTGCCACATTGATATCGAGCTTAGCCATGTAACTTGCTTTATCAATGGTATGTGAGCTGTAATGACAGTGGGTCAGGTCCAAGTAGAGGCATTAAGAGACACTGCAAGTTTCTGCTTGGTCTTTACACTTCTGCCATCACAGAGGAACATGTCCCATGCAAGTCTTGGGGAGATACATGCAGAGCAATCCTGAACCCAACCCACGGTCTGGAGCCCAGCCCAGGTAAGTCAAATCCCAGCCAAGCTACAGATGCACAAGCAAGAAACACTTATTGTCATACATAAGTAACAAAATATAAGTAATTGTAATAGATAAATAATTGAGTATTATTGTATGCCACTGGTTTATCGTATAGAATCACTGTGTCTGACAAATATACTTACTAATCTTTGGGAATTGTCCACTGCCACCAACTTATCAGAAATGTATAAGATCATAAACTTAATTACCAACACTTAGAGATACGCCTCTCACTTAGAGAAATATATATAGATATATATACACTGATATTTTAAATGCTTCCATTTGGTTGAATTGAGAGGCAAAGCTTTCTCTAGATGGAACCAAACAAGAATTTTTTAATAAAGTATGCAATTGTTTTTTCTAATCTTTGATTTCTTACTACAACCACCCACTCACTGGATGGGAAGGGGATTTTCTGGTACAAAGCAGTAAATGTAACAAAATGGAGATACTCTAAAGACAACCTTTATGGGTTAGTATACACAGCAGTTCTCAAAGTGTGGTACCAAAGGGGATCTGGGAGGTCAAAAGTATTTTCATAATGATACAAGGACATGATTTGCCTTTTTCACTCTCATTCTCTCACAAGCTGCAGTTTTCCAGGGGCCTCAGTATGTTTTATATCTCAACAGACTGACTACAGAAATAAATAAGAGAATCCAGCTATCTTCTATTAAGCCAGAAATTAGAGATTTGCAAAAATTAATTTAAAAAAAAGTGTCATTCTCACCAAGCTTGTTTAGAAAAATATAGCATTTTTTACTTAAAAATTGTTTTAGGGCTTCCCTGGTGGCGCAGTGATTGAGAATCCACCTGCTGATGCAGGGGACACGGGTTCGTGCCCCGGTCCGGGAAGATCCCACATGCCGCAGAGTGGCTGGGCCCGTGAGCCATGGCTTCTGAGCCTGTACGTCCGGAGCCTGCGCTCCACAATGGGAGAGGCCACAACAGTGAGAGGCCCGCGTACCACAAAAAAAAAAAAAAAAAAGTGTTTTATGTTAGCATAAAATTAGTTTATTATTAATTAAAATTAATTAATAAAGAAATATTTTTAAGTGTCCCCAAATGGGGACATTTCCTTTCTAATATAGCAAATATTTATGATATAAGCCATATATCTAAAGCTGTTCAGGACCCTGAAAAAATTTGTAAGAATATAAAGGGGGCTGAGACCAAAAAGTTCAAGATACATGCTATACTATGGCCCAGAGTACACACCAATGTGTTAAAAAATACAATGGAAAAGCAGACTCTAAGAAGAGTTTTGGGGGCTCCTATAAGAACAAGTCCTAGACTTAAATATCATTACCTTCATAATTTAGACAGAAGTGTCAGCCATGTGGCTCCTTTGTGCAAACTTTTTTCTTTGTTCATAATAATCCTGCTGAATTGTGCCTTTAAATGCTAGAGAGTATGTATGGCAAGGGTTACAGAGCGTTGACACTAAATAGTCTTATTTTTGCTCAAGCTGCTACACAGAGCTTATAAGATGCTCTGGCATTATTATGGGGTAAAAATGGAAGTGTATTAAGTAAACAGAAATGAACCATTAACAGAAGTAGTTATGTGTTCCCCCAAAGGACTCAAAACATTTCAAATATATGAGCATAGATAAAACCTCTGTTAATAACCTCACAGGTACACAGTTGTTTTTACCACATTTTAGAAGAGGAAAATGTTATTAGTTCATACACAGTAAACTACAAAGCAGAAACATCAAATCCCTAATACCTCCTCTCTGCCAAGCAGTCATTTATATATCAGGGCAAATGCAAAATGGATAATCTCTTGAACCACCACATTTGAGACTTTTGAATGAGCAACAAATACTTTTTTCCCTCTGTTTTAATATAAGATGATTTCATAGCATCCTTTCCACCTTCGTTGTCTGCCTATACAGCCTACATGAACCCATTAAGCCTGGAAAACATTTTCTAATAAGTCTATCAAAGATTTTCTATACATTTCTATATATGAAGTGAAAATTAGCCACTGAACTTGGATACTGTCACCACAATCTTCATGATGATCAAAGAAGATTACAAAGTCACTCAAAATGCTAAATCTACATTTTACAAAACTAGCAAAATGTTTTTCCATGAGTCATTAAGCTCTCCTTTATCTTAGGCCTATCTGTAAACAATATGAAGTAATACAGGGTAATATGTGTGCCAGCTTTTCCAATAGTTTCATCATAATTCTGTGTAACTCATACTACTATCCAGTGAGGGAAAAGGTTCCAGATAATCAGCAACTAAAAAAAGAAAAATGTCAGCTACCACCTGTTAAGAAGAAATGATGAGTTTATATGGTTGAATGAGGGTGTACAAGAGTAATGTCAGCTACTGGAACAAATAGGTCCAACAATATATAAGGCCTCAACACAACAGAAATTTATTTCTCTTTCTCTCTCATGTTCATATAATTTATGTTCTTTTCTTCATTGTATAGTTATTACTGGGAAAGACTGCAAATATTTATCATCAAAGATTTTCTCTTCAGGAATATGTGGGTGTTCTGGCTGGTGAAGAGCCCTCCTTCACACAATGATGGAGACCCAGATGTCTTCAATCCTGTCTCCCCACCATCCACTATTGGCTTAACAGCTATCTACATCCAACCAGAAGAAGAAGAGAGACAGAGCACAGAATTCTTGTCCCAGATTTGACACACATGATGATACAATGGTTACACAGCTGCTATGTGTGCCAAAGGAGGGAAACAGCACACAGGAAGAACAGACAATGTGTTTAAACATAATGTAAAATAATATGCCAGAAGATTGGTTCAAAATGGTGGAGTAGAAGGACATGTGCTCACACCCTCTTGCGAGAGCACTGGAATCACAACTAACTGCTGAACAGTCATTGACAGGAAGACACTGGAACTCACCAAAAAAGATACCCCACATCAAAAGACAAAGGAGAAGTTACAAAGAGACAGTAGGAGGGGCGCAATCACAATAAAATCAAATCCCATAACTGCTGGGTGGGTGACTCACAAACTGGAGAACAAGTATACCACAGAAGTCCACCCACTGGAGTGAAAGTTCTGAGCCCCACGTCAGGCTTCCCAACCTGGGGGTCCAGCAATGGGAGGAGGAATTCCTAGAGAATGAGATTTTGAAGCCTAGCGGTATTTGATTGCAGGACTTTGATAGGACTGGGGGAAACAGAGACTCCACTCTTGGAGAGCACACACAAAGTAGTGTGTGCATCAGGACCCAGGGGAAGGAGCAGTGACCCCATAGGAGACTGAACCAGACTTACCTGCTAGTGTAGGAGGGTCTCCTGCAGAGGTGGGGGATGGCTGTGGCTCACTGTGAGGACAAGGACACTAGTAGCAGAAGTTCTGGGAAGTACTCCTTGGTGTGAGCCCTCCCAGAGTCCACCATTAGCCCCACCAAACAGCCAGGTAGACTCCAGTGATGGTTTGCCTCAGGCCAAACAACCAACGGGTAGGGAACCCAGCCCCACCCATCAGCACACAAGTGGATTAAAGTTTTACTGACCTCTGCCCACCAGATCAAGACCCAGGTCTATCCACCACCAGTCCCTCCCATTAGGAAACTTGTGCAAGCCTCTTAGATAGCTTCATCCACCAGAGGGCAGACAGCAGAAGCAAGAACTACAATCCTTCAGCCTGTGGAACAAAAACCACATTCACAGAAAGACAGACAAGATGAAAAGGCAGAGGGCTATGTACCAGATGAAGGAACAAGATTAAAATGCCAGAAAAACAATGAAATGAAGTGGAGATAGGCAACCTTCCAGAAAAAGAATTCAGAATGATGATAGTGAAGATGATCCAGGACCTCAGAAAAAGAAAGGAGGCAAAGATCGAGAAGATGCAAGAAATGTTTAACAAAGACCTAGAAGAATTAAAGAACAAACACCTAGAAGAATGAAAGAACAAACAAACAGAGATGAGCAATACAATAACTGAAATAAAAAATACACTAGAAGGAATCTATAGCAGAATAACTGAGGCAGAAGAACGGATAAGTGACCTGGAAGACAGAATGGTGGAATTCACTGTTTGAAACAGAATAAAGAAAAAAAGAATGAAAAGAAATGAAGACACACTAAGAGACCTCTGAGACAACATTAAACGCACCAACATTTACATTATAGGGTTCCCAGAAAGAGAAGAGAGAGAGAAAGGACCCGAGAAAATATTTGAACAGATTATAGTCGAAAACTTCCCTAACATGGGAAAAGAAATAGCCATCCAAGTCCAGGAAGTGCAGAGAGTTCCATACATGATAAACCCAGGGAGAAATATGCCGAGACATATAGTAATCAAATTGGCAAAAATTAAAGACAAAGAAAAATTATTGAGAGCAGCAAGGGAAAAATGACAAATAAAATACAAGGGAACTCCCATAAGGTTAACAGCTGAATTCTCAGCAGAAACTCTACAAGCCAGAAGGGAGTGGCATGATATATTTAAAGTAAAGAAAGGGAAGAACCTACAACCAAGATTACTCTACCCAGCAAGGATCTCATTCAATTCGATGGAGAAATCAAAAGTTTTACAGACAAGCAAAAGCTACGAGAATTCAGCAGCACCAAACCAGCTCTACAACAAATGCTAAAGGAACTTCTCTAAGTGGGAAACACAAGAGGAGAAAAGGACCTACAAAAACAAACCCATAATGATTACAAAAGTGGTAATAGAAACATACATATAATTACCTTAGATGTGAATGGATTAAATGCTCCAACCAAAAGTCACAGGCTTGCTGAATGGATACAAAAACAAAACCAATATATATGCTGTCTAAAACAGACCCACTTCAGAACTAGGGACACATACAGACTGAAAGTGAGGGAATGGAAAAATATATTCTATGAAAATGGAAATCAAAAGAAAGCTGGAGTAGCAATACTCATATCAGATAAAATAGACTTTAAAATAAAGAATCAAGAGACAAGGAAGGGGCTTCCCTGGTGGCGCAGTGGTTGAGAGTCCGCCTGCCGATGCAGGGGTCGCGGGTTCGTGCCCTGGTCCGGGAGGATCCCACGTGCCGTGGAGCGGCTGGGCCCGTGAGCCATGGCCGCTGGGCCTGCGCGTCCGGAGCCTGTGCTCCGCAACGGGAGAGGCCACAGCAGTGAGAGGCCCGCATACCACAAAAAAAAAAAAAAAAAGAGACAAGGAAGGACACTACATAATGATCAAGGGAACAATCCAAGAAGAAGATATAACAATTATAAATATATATGCACCCAACATAGGAGCACCCCAATATATAAGGCAACTGCTAACAGCTATAAAAGAGGAAATTGACAGTAACACAATAATAGTGGGGAACTTTAACACCTCACTTACACCAATGGAGAGATCATTCAAACAAAAACTTAATAAGGAAACACAAGCTTTAAATGATACAATAGACCAGATAGATTTAATTTATATTTATAGGACATTCCATCCAAAAACAGCAGATTACACTTTCTTCTCAAGTGCACAGGGAACATTCTCCAGGATACATCACACATTGGGTCACTAATCAAGCCTCAGTAAATTTAAGAAAATTGAAATCATATCAAGCATCTTTTCTGACAACAACACTATGAGATTAGAAATAAATTACAGGGAAAAAAATGTAAAAAAACACAAACACATGCAGGCTAAACAATTCGTTACTGAATAACCAAGAGATCACTGAAGAAATCAAAGAGGAAATCAAAAAATACCTAGAGACAAATGACAATGAAAACACGACAATCCAAAACCTATGGGATGCAGCAAAAGTGGTTCTGAGAAGGAAGTTTATAGCAACACAAGCCTACCTCAAGAAACAAGAAAAATCTCAAATAAACAATCTAACCTTACAACTAAAGGAACTAGAGTAAGAAGAACAAACAAAACCCAAAATTAGTACAAGGAAAGAAATCATAAAGATCAGAATAGAAATAAATGAAATAGAAACAAATAAAACAATAGCAAAGATCAATAAAATTAAAAGCTGGTTCTTTGAGGAGATAAACAAAATTGATAAACCATTAGCCAGGCTCATCAAGAAAAGGGGGAGAGGACTCAAATCAATAAAATTAGAAATGAAAAAGGAGAAGTTACAACAGACACTGCAGAAATACAAAGCATCCTAAGAGACTACTACAAGCAACACTATGCCAATAAAATGGACAACCTGGAAGAAATGGGCAAATTCTTAAAAAGGTATAACCTTCCAAGACTGAACCAGGAAGAAATAGAAAATATGAACAGACCAATCACAAGTAACGAAATCGAAACTGTGATGAAAAATCTTCCAACAAACAAAAGTCCAGGACCAGATAGCTTCACAGGTGAATTCTATCAAACATTTAAAGAAGAGCTAACACCCATCCTTCTCATACTCTTCCAAAAAATTGCAGAAGAAGGAACACTCCTAAACTCATTCTATGAGCCCACCATCACCCTGATACCAAAACCAGACAGAGATACTACAAAAAAACAAAATTACAGACCAATATCACTGATGAATATAGATGCAAAAATCCTCAACGAAATACTAGATAACAGTATCCAACAACACATTAAAAAGATCATACACAATGATCAAGTGGGATTTATCCCAGGAATGCAAGGATTCTTCAATATATGCAAATCAATGTGATACACCATATTAACAAATTGAAGAAGAAAAACCATATGATCACCTCAATAGATGCAGAAAAAGCTTTTAACAAAATTCAACGCCCATTTATGATAAAAACTCTCCAGAACGTGGACATAGTGGGAAGCTACCTCAACATAATAAAGGCCATATATGACAAACCCACAGAAAACATCATTCTCAATGGTGAAAAACTGAAACCATTTCCTCTAAGATAAGGAACAAGACAAGGATGTCCACTCTCGCCACAATTATTCAACATAGTTTTGGAAGTCCTAGCCACAGCAATCAGAGAAGAAACAGAAATAAAAGGAATCCAAATTGGAAAAGAAAAAGTAAAACTGTCATTGTTTGCAGATGACATGATACTATACGTAGAGAATCCTAAAGATGCCACCAGAAAACTACTAGAGCTAATCCATGAATTTGGTAAAGTTGCAGGATACAAAATGCACAGAAATCTCTTGCATTCTTATATACTAATGATGAAAAATCTGAAAGAGAAATTAAGGAAACACTCCTATTTACCACTGCAACAAAAAGAATAAAATACCTAGGAATGAACCTACCTAGGGAGACAAAAGAACTGTATGCAGAAAACTATAAGACACTAATGAAAGACATTAAAGATGACACAAACAGATGGAGAGATATACCATGTTCTTGCATTGGAAGAATCAATATTGTGAAAATGACTATACTACCCAAAGCAACCTACAGATTCAATTCAATCCCTGTCAAATTACCAATGGCATTTTTTACAGAAGTAGAGCAAAAAATGTTAAAATTTGTATGGAGACACAAAAGACCCCGAAGAGCCAAAGCGGTCTTGAGGGAAAAAAACGGAGCTGGAGGAATCAGGCTCCCTGACTTCAGACTATACTACAAAGCTACAGTAATCAAGACAATATGGTACTGGCATAAAAACAGAATTATAGATCAATGTAACAGGATAGAAAGCCCAGAGATAAACCCACATACCTAAGGTCAACTAATCTATGACAAAGGAGGCAGGGATATACAATGGAGACATGATAGCCCCTTCAATAAGTGGTGCTGGGAAAACTGGACAGGTGCATGTAAAAGAATGAAATTAGAAGACTCCCTAACACCATACACAAAAATAAACTCAAAATGGATTTGAGACCTAAATGTGAGATCAGACACTATAAAACTCTTAGAGGAAAACACAGGAAGAACACTCTTTGACATAAATCACAGAAAGATCTTTTTTGATTCACCTCCTAGAGTAATGGAAATAAAAACAAAAATAAACAAATGGGACCTGATGAAACTTAAAAGCTTTTGCAAAGCAAAAGAAACTACAAACAAGACAAAAAGACAACCCTCAGAATGGGAGAAAATATTTGCAAATGAATCAATGAACAAAAGATTAATTTCCAAAATATATAAACAGCTCATGCAGCTCAATTTTAGAAAAACAAACAACCCTATCAAAAAGTGGGCAGAAGACCTAAATAGACATTTCTTCACAGAAGACATACAGATGGTTAAAAACACATGAAAAGATGCTCAACATCACTAATTAGTAGAGAAATGCAAATCAAAGCCACAATGAGGTATCATCTCACACCAGTTAGAATGGGCATCATCAGAAAATCTACAAACAGTAAATGCTAGAGAGGGTGTATAGAAAAGGGAACCCTCTTGCACTGTTGGTGGGAATGTAAATTGATATAGCCACTATGGAAAACAGTATGGAGGTTCCTTAATAAACTAAAAATAGGATTACCATATGATCCAGCAATCCCACTACTGGGCATATACCCAGAGAAAACCATAATTCAAAAAGACACATGCACCCCAATGTTCACTGCAGCACTATTTTCAATAGCCAGTTCATGGGAGCAACCTAAATGCCCATCGACAGATGAATGGATAAAGAAGATGTTGTACATATATACAATGGAATATTATTCAGCCATAAAAAGGAATGAAATTGGGTCATTTGTAGAGACATGGATGGATCTAGAGACTGTCATACAGAGTGAAGTAAGTCAGAAAGAGAAAAACAAATATTGTATATTAATACATATATGTGGAACCTATAAAAACAGTACAGATGAACCGGTTTGCAGGGCAGAAATAGAGACACAGATGTAGAGAACAAACGTATGGACACCAAGAGGGGAAAGTGGTGGGGGTCGGCGTGGTGTGATGAATTGGGAGATTGGGATTGACATATATACACTAATATGTATAAAATGGATAAATAATAAAAACATGTTGTATAAAAATATAAATAAAATTTGAAAACAAACAAACAAACAATATGCCACAGTCTACTTGTTTTAGAAGACAATTAAAACTGCCTAATCCATCTAGCTGGTAGGAATCAGATATGGTGTAATTATTCACAGGCAACAGTTTTGCTTAGAGTCTGAGTGTAAGAAACAGAATTATAAACACCAATGTCTTAAAAAAAAAAAAAAGAGTCATTCCATTATTAACCAAAGTGGGATGTTTATAATTCTGAGATATGTATTCTTTCATTAAAGGATAATGAAAGGCTTTCTCTCCATTACAGAATATTGGGATATCTTACTTGTGTTATGACTAATTTAAGGAACACTGATGTCTGGTTCTCTTGATGTTCTTTAATTATCCTGTTATTATTACTCCACGTAGAGGAGGATGTCAGTAGGAATAGGCAAAGCTAGTCTGGGTTCCTTACATACTTAGAAAGGCTGATTTCCTTAGTATTTCTCTTTTGTTCTCAACAGCTGACTCAATAGGTATAGACACAGAGCTGCTACCAAAGCTGCTGGCCCTGGTAACACAGCTGGCTCCTGTCCATGGCCACCGATGCTACTTCGTGCACCAGTGATGGGCAGAATTCTAAACCATATTCTGCATCTCTGAGTCCTCACTCCAGAGGCACAGTCTCAGCTTTGGCAGGCCTGAAGTCCTGTGCTCCTTCTAGCTGGCAGAACTCAGGGAAAACAAAAGTAGGCATTTCTACTTGGGAATCTAAGAGGAACAGGGCTGTCTCACCCACCCCCCTTCAAAAATGATGGATTCCCCCAAATTCAGGAAAAGGATCCAGATGTTAGACAGCCCAAATGTGACAAATGTCTACTACAGTCATGATAAAATGTTAACTTTAATAGACACAGACTCTTGCCACCTGTCATGAGATTTGGGCTGTTATCAGAGGGAGAAAACCTGGAAGAAGATTATGGGGGAAACGATTTTCTACTCATGCCCTTGGGTTTCATGTCCATAAAATCCCCGAAGACTCTACCAGGCTTTGTCTTCTCCATTCAATGCCAGGACCTCAGGAAAAAGCTACTAAAAGTGGTAGGGAATAGTCCTAGTGATGACAGTCATTCCCAGCACTGTCTAAAACAACACTCTGTGATGATGAAAATGTTCTATGTGTTGTCCGGTATGCGGCCTCTAGCCACATGTGGCCATTGAGACTGAAATTGTTGCTAGTATGAATGATAAACTCAATTTTGAATTTTATTAATTTAAATTTAGATTTCAATAACCACATGTGACTACTGGCTATCACAGTGGACAGTGCAGGTCTACCCTTCCTGGTGGTGTTGAACCAACCCAGTGTATAAGAAAGGAGACTGAAGTCTTTTAGAAGGAAGTTGCTTCATTGTCCTCAGCAACCCAATCTAATATCGCAAAAAAATATGTGTGGGTATTTCTTTCCTGTAACTGTTTAAAATATTCTGGCTCTGTCTTGGCTGGATCATGGGTTCAATCCTAACCTGATTTAAATATCCTCACAAAGTTCTAGAGCAACAATTCTAAACTTCTCTGATTATGAGAACCCATTTTTTTATTTCATTGAAGTACAGTTGATTTACAATGTTGTGTTAATTTCTGCTGTACAGCAAAGTGATTCAGTTACACATATATTCTGTTTCATATTCTTTTCCATTATGGAAAAGAATATCACTGGATATCAATATCACTGGATACTGAATATAGTTCCCTGTGCTATACAGTAGGACCTTCTTATTTATCCATCCTATATGTAATAGTTTGCATCTGCTAATCCCAAACTCCCAATACTTCCTTCCCCCTCCCCTCCTCCCCCTTGACAACCACAAGGCTGTTCTCTATTTCTGTCAGTCTGTTCCTCTTTTGTAGATATGTTCATTTGTATTGTATTTTAGATTGTACATATAAATGATATAATTTAGTATTTGTCTTTCTCTTTCTGACTTACTTTGCTTGGTATGATAATCTCTAGGTCCATCCACATTGCTGCAAATGGCATTATTTCATTTTTTTATGGCTGAGTAATATTCTATTGTATATATGTACCATATCTTCTTTACCCATTCATCTATCGATGGACATTTAGATTGTCTTAGCTATTGTAAATAGTGCTGCTATGAACATAGGGGTGCATGTATCTTTTCAAATTATAGTTTTGTCTGGGTATATGCCCAGGAGTGGCATTGCTGGATCATATGGCAACTCTATTTTTAGTTTTTTGTGGAACCTCCATACTGTTTTCCATACTGGCTGTATCAACTTACATTCCCATCAACAGTGCAAGAGGGTTCCCTTTTTTCCACACCTTCTCCAGCATTTATTATTTGTAGACTTTTAAATGATGACCATTCTAACCTGTGTGAGGTGGTGAGGACCCATTTTTAAAGTCAAAATGAGTTATTAACTGTTTACAATAGTTGTGCTTTACCTCCTGTTAAGAAAATCTATTATAGTAAAGAGCTCCTCTTAATTCAATAGCACTTATATTCATGTATATTTCCTCATAACAGCAGCAACTATATAGGGTTTTCAAATAGTCATACACATAAACACAGGATACATTATTTATTTAATATATGAGCAATCCTTGACATTATCATGGATTCTAGGACCTCTTACAATCTCTCACTGCCTCCTGGTCTCTGTGCACACAGGTTAGGAGCCCTCTTTTAAAGACCATGTTCCCAAGTATCCACCAGATATGTGATATATGTTGTACAAATGTAGGTCTTGGTTCACAAGAGGGAGTTTGGATTGTTATTAGAGAAATGAGAAAATGCAACTTTTCTAATGCTTGGAAGTCAAATTTTTTCAATGTATATCTGGTAGCAGATGTACAATATAAATTATTTATGCTGCAGTGAAGCCCAATTATCATTCTAGCTGCAAAGAAGATCAAGGTCTAACAATTTGGATTTCCTAAAAGTGTAGTTTTATAACTCAACATTTATATAATGTTCATCAGCTCTCCACCTGTGATTAACTCATGTTTCTCTGTGTCATCTTTGAAGCCAAAAATCTGAAGAAATAATTTCAGGAAAAAATAAAATAAAGCAAACATTTACTTAGTAACTCTGCAGTCACTTCACTGTAAGTAATCTGCACAGAGCAGATTTCTGAAGTCCATTTGTGCAGCAAATTAGCTGCAATTTCTCCATTTAATATCTCTATTTACAAATACACCCCTGTAGTATTTATGTCCAAATGCAGAGTGTACACTGGTGTTTCAATTTATCTTAAATGGGACAAGTATTTCATCTCAGTTTCACCTCCTCTATTTCCAATTCAGAGATAAGAAAGCATGTTTGTTCTCCAGCCCAGATTTCCAAAGATCTAGTCCATGTCATAATTCTCCCTTTTTGCTATCTAGAGGTAGGTGATGTTTTATAAGTGATATATGTGTAACTAACTTTGGGAGCTCTGGCAGAGAGGAGAACTGAACCATCCCCTGGCTGGAGATGGCCATGAGCTAGACAAGGTCATTGAAAGCTGGAGCTGAAAAGCCACTTTATGAAGCTGACAGAAGAATGAAGACAGACACCATCAGCTTCACAAATCTGTGATTATAAAATGGGGAAGAATGTTTCCACACCATAACTTCTCTGCCCAAAGATCTAAGAGCTAAACTCCTAAAATCTGAGAGGAGACTGGAGGGACACATTGAAGGATAGTGGTCCAAGGTCAAGTTTGACTGCTGGGATCTTGGAACATCCCAAAATCTCAGAGGTAATCCTATGGTTTGGGGTGATGGCCACATCAGACCCACCACAGCACTTGTGTCTAGAGCTTTCCCAGCATCTGTACGGACTTCTGGACACACCACTCTCATCAGAACCAAAGTCCCCAAGCATATCTTTCAGAACAGAAGAGCCAGCAGATGTTGGTCTATATGACAGAGTAAAAGTTACCAGGAAAACAAAGCAACTGCTAGGCTAGGAGCTCCATCCATGAAATTTAGTAACCTCTTGGAGATTCGGTATAGATTACCAAAAGGCTCCATAAACCTAGAGTGGCCACGACCTTGTTACAGCTGATAAAGTATCAAGCAAACCACAATCCATGCTCTGAGAAAGAAATCTCAGAAAAAAATGGAAGATGTGACAACTTTAGCCACAGACCATTGTATATTTCCAAACTCTCTGGGCTTCCCAGAATGATGTCATCCACTGAAAAAATAGGAACATATTTCATCCACATACGTTGAAACTGTCTATTTCAATAAAAAATGTGCCTAGTGGGAGACATTCACTTATTACACATCACATGCATTGACTACTGTAGCTAACAGCTACTCAAAATAGTCGTTCTTTAAAAAGCCTGGAAAACTCAATATTGAATTTAGAAAGCTGAATCTGAGGTTTTAATTCAACTTACAATGGCATGCATTAGCTGCCTAAAATTGGCTTCTCAATTAAATAGCTTGGGTTGTAATTTATTCAAGATAACAAATTTTTTTTAAGTCATAATAAGTTAATTTTAAAAGTACAGACACCTACCTTTTTAAGAAAGATCATGTTTCAGGATTCCATAGCATAGAGAAACCATTTTTTCCTGTGGAGAGAAAAGAAGAAAGACTATCCACTAATAACAGAAAGTAGCAAAGGTGAACTTTTAAGACCTGCTATAGTTTCCTCATGTTACGGTTTCAGTTACAACATTCACAACTGCAAGCTATCATCTTAGACTTAAAATATTTCTTAATTTCTACCTAAATGAAATATGTTAAAGATTTTGATTCCAAACACTTGATTTCTGGGAATTCCTGGTGGTCCAGTGGTTAAGATTCCACACTTTCACTGCCTTGGGCCTGGGTTCAATCCCTGGTGGGGGAACTAAGATTCTGCAAGACACACACACACACACACACACACACACACACACACACACACACACACACACGACGATTTCTTAGGAGCAAATGGGAAAAATAAATGGGAATTTTTCAAAATTAGAATTTGAATATTCACTTCACATCTATCCCAATGTGATATCCTCAAACATTTTAATTTCACGAAGTAAATGTATAAATGAAGAAGTAAATGTATAAAACTCCACTCCTGCTTCAATATTCCCAGTGGGAAATGATGTGAGGAGATTGTAATAGCCTGCGCAGGTAACGTAATGTAACAGAATCATAAGCTACTATGTCCTTCTGTTAAAGCATTTTTTATTGTCCAGACCAGTAAGCCATTTAAGGGTTCTGTTTTTCTTAGCTTAGACTTTTGAATTGAGAAAAACATACAAAGTTAAGTAAATCAAAATAGGATCCCTTAACCTAAAATATGACACAAATGAACTTTTATGAAACAGAAACAGACTCACAGTCATAGAGAATAGAGTTGTGGTTGCCAAGGGGGAGGGTAGGATGGGGGGGTGGATTGGGAGTTTGGGATTAGCAGATGCAAACTATTATATATACAATGGATAAACAACAAGGTCCTACTGTATAGCACAAGGAACTAAATTCAGTATCCTGTGGTAAACCATAATGGAAAAGAATATGAAAAAGAATGTGTATGTGTGTGTGTGTGTGTGTGTGTGCGTGTATAACTGAATCACTGCTGTATAGTAGAAATGTATAGTAGAAATTAACACATTGTACATCAACTATACTTCAATAAATTTTTTAAAAGGATACCTCTGATTTTATTTTACATTTACTATTTACAATAAATTGTTGACATAAAAACCTATTAGTCACTAATAAATACTAACTTTTCTATTCAAAATTACTTTTTGTTGTACATTAAATTATTCTAATATTTTGACCTTACACACTCAAGCCCAAATAAGGAAGGGAATGGTTTAATTTAATGCAAGTTAATCATCTACTACTATTAACGATTTCCCCCAAATCTAAGTAAAACAGCTAATGGAATAATGTTCACAAGAATGTAATTCTGAATCTGACACTGATGCGTTAGGTTCCATGTGCAAAGTAATTTAATTTTCAGTGGGGGATGTGTAGATTCAGAAACAATGACCACGATTTCTGAACCAAAAGAGCTTCAACGATTTGAAATGACCACCAAAGCATAAATTCAAGGCAATCACAGCCCAGAGGACTCACACACACACACACACACACACACACACACTCACTCACACAAACACACACAAACATCCAATGGGGACTCCGAGATTAGCCTGTGCTTTTTTAAGCTGCCCCTTCTTTTCAGACAATCAAAATCCTTTCTAAACTTTAAATAAGAAATTATCCCAACATCTTACCTTAAGGAGCATGAATCCTGCAACCATACCCACACCTGCAAAGAGCCAAGGCTGAATACGACCCTCTTGGCTACATTTAGCTCCAGAACCTCTTTGCTTTAAAGCCAACACCAATTCCCCACATGGAATCCCTAGATTAAACGAGCATCTGGAACCTCTTCTCTCCTGCTTCCTTAACTTAGACATCAGCCAGCATTACCCTCTCACTGCCAGTGTAGTACTAAGTGTCATAGCTGCCCATTCTATTTTCTGAAATCACAGTCGCAGATAAGTCCTGCTAACAAAAGAAAGCCAAGACAGATTGATGACTAATCTAGAAACATGGGTCAATATGCACACACTGAGCCAAACCCTAATCTCTAGCTTAGTAACCACTTGGATGGGGCTCCTTGCAGATCTTTAATTCATAACTGGCTGTCCAGAAAAAAATATGATATCTAGGATTTGTCTCCAAACAATCCAGTTGGGGTCGTAGGTGGGAAGTGAGAGATGAAACAAAAGCGACGATGAGCTTGCTGTAGTTGAACGATGAACACGTGAAGGTGCATTATAATATTTGCTCTACTTTTAAATTTAAAATTTTCCATGACAAAAAGTTAAAACGAATGATCACCCAATGAAACTCATGTGTGAAAATATGAGAAAGAGAGGAATACACCGACGATAAATACCATAACCTTGTTTTCTAAACACCCTTCACCAAAAACGGAAAATCTAGGGAAATAAGCAAAAAAAAATGTTTAATTGAATATCACACTAGGAAAAATGAACAGCCTGTAGTTATGGTTTTATAAATGAAGTAATAATGGCCTTAAAGCTTCCTTTCAATATTTCAAAAGCCAAATTAGAGGTATGTATTTAACTATAATAAAGCTTCTTTTATTTTTTTATTTTAAATATCTCTGATTTGAAATAAGTGATATCAACATAGAAACACTGGTTATCTCACGCTTGTCAGAAACTGTTAGCAATTAATATGCCTTTGATTAATATAAGTGGGAAAATGGATGACCTATAACTAATATGAACATGATCTGTGTCATGAACAAATATCCTATTAAACAAGAGATCTGAGAGGACACCATTTAAAAAAAAAAAAAAAAAGCATCCTTTATTGGTGCAAACTTTGGGACCACAGATATAAACCATCATATCTCCAAACCACTTATGCTACCTGAGAGATCTGCCACTGGGAATCAGCCAAAATATGGGCACTTTATATATGAAAACCACTAATTTGGCCAGAATTTGGAAGAAACTAGAAGGGGTCATACAAGGCCAGATTCCAGCTTCCACAATAAACGGGGAAAGTCACATACCAAGTAAAACCATGCTCACAGCCTTGGAATTTGACTGACTGACCATGCCAGACACAACTACTGGAAATCTAATTCTGGACATAAGTTAAAAAGCAGATTTATGTCATGGTTTTGGGAAAGACCATGTGTCAAGATGTGCCACGCCTGCTTCAAAGATGAACCGGGACAAGAACAAACTTTGTTTCCCTCTGACCAGAGTATGCACAAGACCCAACACTGAAAATCCTAACATGGGATTTGATGATTTGAAAAAAAAAAAAAGGGCTTCCCTGGTGGCGCAGTGGTTGAGAATCCGCCTGCTGATGCAGGGGACACGGGTTCGTGCCCTGGTCCGGGAAGATCCCACATGCCGCGGAGCGGCTGGGCCCGTGAGCCATGGCCGCTGAGCCTGAGCGTCCGGAGCCTGTGCTCCACAACGGGAGAGGCCACAACAGTGAGGCCCGCATACCACAAAAAAAAAAAAAAAAAAAAGAAAAACATAGTAGTTGACGGTTTTCTGTTTTCTTTTTTAAGTTTTCCAGGTCTAAAACAACCTGTTTCCTTTCCAGTAAAGAAACAATGCCAAATTCTGAAAAGGAAATTTGTCCGACTTAATGGATAAGCACATAAAAGCTGGAAAAGGGAGTATTAGGGGAAAACCAGTGCAACTTGGCCTTAGGAGGCAGGCCTCTAAATTTATTGGTAAAAAAGGACTGAGGGTCAGAGAAGGGAGTGTGGGGGTAATAATTACGAACGAGTTGCCTGATGGAGGTCAGCTAAAGAAAACTTCGTTTTTGTCAATTTGAAAATCACGGTTCCAGCAATTCACTACGTGAGCTAAGAGAAACTTCCATTAGCTTACACCCATACTCACATATTTTTCATTCAAGCAGCCATAATTTGAGGTCTAGTTTTATTAAATTGGCAATAGTATAATACAAAGTCTTATGCATTTAATAAATATTCGTCAGATAAAAAAATGAATGAGGTGGTTACTTATACCACATCATGAAATCTAAATCAAAGGTCATTAGAAATGACAAAAATAAAATCCCCAGGTACGGTGGTCATGGTTATTTGTCTAACCAACATTCATAACCTTAATTTTCTTCTGGGGGGTGAGGCAATATGTCAGGCTAAAATGGTCTGTTCCCCAGACACCCTTAGGAAAATGAAGGGGAAGCCATGTGACCCAGTTTTGACCAATGAGATGCAAGAAAGAAGGCTCTGAGGAAGTCTGCAATCAAGATATGAAGACATCCCCTTCCCACTTTCTTGGGAATAGCTTCTGGACAGTACAGAGCCATCTCATCACCATGGGGACAAAAGCCAGATGATAAAGAGGTGAAAAACAGAAAGAGCCTGGTTCTCAGTGGCATTGCTGAGATGCTGCCCCTCCCAAAATGTCTGGATTCCTAACCTCGCACTTCATGTTAGGTGTGACTTTAAGCTGCTGTTTTCTATAATTCACAGGCAGAAATATTCTAACAAACACCAGATATAATTTGTCTTTTCCCCTGTGTTCTCAGAAGCTGCTTCTATTTCCAGTGACTGTGATGCTCCATATAACTGTCCAATAACAGGGTTATGTAATCATCGCTGACCTCATCAACAGTTCCCACTTGTCAAGAGGATCCCTCACACTAAAATGCCAACAAGATTAAAGGCAGGCAGCCATCAGGAAAAGAGAGTAGTACTATTCCAGATCAAGAAATGGAGGATCTTCTACCTTAAGACAGTCTTCAAAACATGTATGTCTCAACAAAGAAGGAAAGGGAATATTTAGAGGTCTGGCTAAACTAAACATGAGAAATGAAACATCTCTGAAAAACAGAAAACAAGAACAGGAGGGCACCTCTTAAGGGCTTGAAGGGTATGCTGGTTCAGAGGCCCCTACTCCGTGCTTCTACGGGGCCTCAGCAATGTACCTCCTGTGGAATGTAAAACTCTACAGTCACTTCTCTCTCTTGTTGATGTCTCTTGATGGAACATAAACTCCTAGAGCTCAGGAAAGCTGGCGTGTAACAAGTACTGACAACCGCTGAATGAAGAAATGAGCAAAGCAACGTACAAATTCCTTTTCCAAGAGATTTTATGAAAAGCATGCAATCCCCAAAAAATAAAATCAAATCTGGGATCATGACTTTTCTAGAAATATAATGAGTTGTATGAACTGTTCAAGTGACCCAACATAACATATTTAATTCAAACGTCTATGAGAAGAAAAGAAAAGAAAAGGGGAAATAACTACACTTAGGAAGAAACTATTTTAAGCCAGGTGATGTGTTAGGGGCTTTACACCCAGTATTTCATTAATCTCCACAACACACCCCCGCATCCCAGTTAGTCACTAGGGTCTCCGCTTTCAGACCAGGACAAGTTCAGAGAGAGCGAGGGAGCTAAACCAGGGTCACATACCCACTAAAAGCCAGAGCTGATATTCAAACCCAGGAATGTCAGCTCTCACTTTTCTGCTTTATCACGCTGTTTCCTCACTTTGGTCTTTACTAAAATATTGTTTATAAATTGTATACGTTAGCTGATATAACATTCACGAGAAACTTCAGTTTATGGCCTCAAAACCATATATGCAGGACGAGGGTCCACTGTAACCTCAAGAATGATTACTTTTTGCCCATGTCACTAATCAGACATGGTTTGGCATGACACAGACACTAACCTCTAGCTCATGTGACAGCTGTAAGGAATTACAAAGGAGCTACATACCTACAGCATGTTCCCACCCCCCCCAAAAAAGTCACTATGTACTTATATGACCTAGAAATGATGCAAAATAAACCTATGTGCCAAGGGCTTCAGTTTCGCTTAGAAATCAACAGCCCTCCCCGCCCCGCCCACGTATAGTAAACACACGCACGACAGCTTGCATGTATGTGCCTTGGAGATGTCAGTGGGTGGGCTTACAATAAAACCCAAGGCTTCTGTGCACACAAGATATCAGATCTACTGAAGCAGTTTAAAGTAAAAGACTCAATTGAACCAAAGGGGGAAAAAAATCCACTGTTGAGGGTAAAAAAAAAAAAAGGATGTATTTTGCAACAGACTGCTACACTTTTCATTGAATAAATAATACCTCTTCGAAACTGATGAAAATGTAGTGGAAATATTTATCCAGTAAACATTTTAATGAAATAAATTGTTATGACTCCAAAGAAACCTAATTTAACAACTTCATAAATTCTCATAGAGAAGAAATAGACTCACCACCCCTGAAACATTTTGTAATCATTTTGCCACAATATGTGCACAGTCTGTGAGGTATGCGCAGAGATGAAAAACTTAACCGTATTAGCCTAATCACAAGCTTCTTTTCTCTGCTATTTCAAGCTAACTCTTCCACCAGTTTTTAAACAAAACAGAGTATTTTGCAAGTCACCATTTCTATCAGGACAGCTATCTAATATCTATTTTTTTTTTAACCTGAAAAATGTGTTAGAAGCCAAACTTACTGTGGGATGGTTCTTATGTGAAACATGTTTCCATTTTTTCCTCCCCCTTTCTAGTAGTTATCTATCATTTTCAAATGTTCCATACACAGATCTTTGGCGAAAAAAAGAAAAATCATTAGTATAAGGACCTGGGGGCTTCTTCTAAATAATGGATGAATTATCTTTAGGAAGATAAACTACTCTTTTTTTTTTTTTTTCAGCTAACCCATTCCAATGCTTTCCCATGATAAAGAAAAAGTGTATTCTCAGTTAAATACCACTATTGCGCACAGTTTTTCCTCTACAAAGTTATTTTTCAAAGTGTTCAATCTTCACCAAAGGCTAATCACTTTCAAAGACAGGCCTTATAATAAAAGAAACGGGGTAAAGATACTTTTACCCCTTTGCTTAAAGATGCTTAAAGTAGATCTCTGTACACAACTTCTGCTTTTAAATCTCTTGCCCAAAACTCCAAGCTTTCTAGTAAATTCGGACTCCCTTCACGAATGCTTACTTTGCTTAAAGTACACCCAGAAAATTAGGCCAAAAGCATTCATATTCCCCCTTGCATTTGACCCCACCAGCAGCCAGACACTGCCCCATTTACAGAAAAAATATATATATCGAGGTTCACATTAAATTAACTGCCATAAGAAGTTCCAGAGCTTGAACTAAAAAAGGCTTAAACATTAAAATACCTTTTTTTCATAGGCACCAGCTCACTTTCCTTATTTCTTTTTCTTTGCATCTTAAAGTAATTCATAACAACTGACTAAGGCTCAAAAATTTACACGTAAATCTACTCTACAAATAAAGTTTGAGAAGTTATATTTAGCAGATTTCTGATGATACTGGACACAATCTTGGTGCAGCTTCCTAGCCATGAAAGGGAATTCTTATTAGTCTTTAACAGAAAAATAACTGAGCTGATTAAATATAGATCAAAGGAAGTTCTGCCATGAAAAGGCCAATTTTCTATAACTCGTGGAAAAAAATGTATCAATAAATAAGAAGCAATCTGGTGTTTCTCATTCTGGCCTATAATGGTTGTCTGTTTATGATTAGATTAAGAGCAAGCACTTCTGACGCCTTTGTTGTGCTTTTCAGTTATTCTCCAATATTTTTAGCATGACCATGTATTATTGTTACAAGCTCCAAAGTTATTTCTTTAATCTTAGACACTACTGATATATAATCTCCTTTTTATTCACATAAATCACTACTTTGAAATAAATAATGTATGTTAATATATTTAGAAAATATATTGATAATTAAATTTATACCTTTAAAATAACTTCTTTTCATACTGTCACCTATAGATTCTAGTACAAAACCATATTAAATGTTTTAAGGTTATTTTCTACTTCAAAATAAGCTAACTAATGAACTGATAAATACATTTTTATATTTATCTGTATCTGCCCCAAAAATTTAGAAAATTACCTGTTTCTTATTCCAACCATTCTCCTTCATCTGTGCTATTTATTCTTTGCCAACTCTTAAAATCTATTTGGGGTGACCCCACGATATGTCAACTCTTTCTCTGACAGCTTTATCAGGACTATAAAAATATATATCTATGTTATATACATATGCTATATACATGTTATATACACATACAGTATATAAACATATACACTTATATACACATATTACATACACATACATCTTTTATATATACATATATGTATAAATATATATATGAACTCACTGTTTAAAGATTTCCACCAGAGAAGCCTGTCAACCCAGTTTCAGGTTGAAACTAAGGTAGTTTCAGCTACCTTAGCCAACCTGACCAACTAGTTTGACTGAGCTAACAATAGTTTTGAATTTTTTTTCCACGTAAGTGACCAATTGTTTAACCAAATTAGTAAAGAGCGGTGCAGATTAGAAACCTCATTCCTCTTATTATACTGGTCACCCTTACCTTCCCCAGAGACCAATAACCCCAAATAACCATGAGTCGATTCATTAAGCATTTATTTCGTACATAGTATTTCTCATTACTGTGAAGGGAAAAGATTAGAGTGTGGTAGTTCACAAGTTCTAAACGTAACTGAAGGTATGACGTTTCTCTGTGCATCTTGCCAGGTAGCCAATAACTTTTAGATTCTTTTCAACAGAAGTTGGATGGAAATTTTCCTATCATTTCAAATTTTCAGGTAAAGTCTCAATGCTAAAGGCAATAGGTGATGAGTTCTGGTCACAGGACCAGACCACAGGACTTGCTACACATGGTCAAACCAGTCCAGAGGTCACCCCCAGAGTCTATGTATGAGAACTTGCATTGCAGAAGTCACTTCTGCAAAGAAAATTCTCGGGAGCAGACAGTGGTTCCCTTTTTTTTCCCCTCTCGACCAGCTCAGATCAAATGCCCAAAACAACCCTTATACCTTGGGGTTCTCTGCAATGAGGGAGGTTGATCATCTATTCCCTGGCTGGAAGCTTGCCTCACTGCAGAAACTCACAGCCTGCTCGGTGGCACATGTGTGAGGATGGAGCCCTCAAGCCTGGCGGATGCTGCCTGCAATTGTAGGGCAAGGCAACAGAGCCTTAGAGAAAGTGGAACGGAGTTTGATGGTGCTAACATGTGAGTTTTCCTATGGACCAAGTGGATCCCATGGAGGTAATGAGGTTTGCGTGATCCTGATAGGTCTCTACCCAAGTGGGCTGCCTGGACAGGCACTCAGGGATACTCCAGTGATACCACTGGAGGACAGGAGCTGCATGGCATAAGTGGTCACTCAGGAGTTGCACTGCCCACATCCAAAAATGGCATGGTAGAGATGGAAGATCTGCAGAAGATCTCCCAAGAACACATGAGGCTGCATACGAGAAAGAGATGGCCATGAAAACAATAGCACCAGCTAACTGCAATAGCCTTGGCCCCTTTTCTGCCCCTGCCAACTCTGGAGGAGCCAGAGACAGTGGGCAGAAAGAAGTACAGAAGGAGAAATGACCCTTCTTCCTTGTTGATGATCATCACCAAGCTGGAGTTCAGGCCTAAGGATGGAAAAGGGGAGAAGCTATAAACTAGACAAGAAAATGGAAATTTTATTTACATTGTACTACATTTTCTAATATTTTAAATTAGATTTTCCAACACTTTTAAAAGAAGAATAAAGCTATTTTCTGTTTGTGTCTTATTAAGAGTGACACATTCAACAAACCAGCTACACTAATAAGTATCCAACCTATTAAAGATTATTTTTCATAAAGTTAAAAGAGAAAGAAAAGTAAGACTATATAGAAAATCAAAATGTAAATTTAATATAACTCTTAAGACTTTAACTCAAGAATACAACCATATTAACAACAACTTTAAGTGTAAATGGAGGGGCTTCCCTGGTGGCACAGTAGTTAAGAATCCACCTGCCAATGCAGGGGACACGGGTTCGAGTCCTGGTCTGGGAATAACCCACATGCCTTGGAGCAGCTAAGTCCATGCACCACACCTACTGAGCCTGTGCTCTAGAGCCCGCGAGCCACAACTACTGAAGCTTGCATGCCACAACTACTGAAGCCCGTGTGCCTAGAGCCTGTGCTCCACAACAAGAGAAGCCACTGCAATGAGAAGCCCACGCACCATAACCAAGAGTAGCCCCCGCTCACTGCAACTATTGAAAGCCCGTGTATGGCAACGAAGACCCAAAGCAGCCATAAATAAATTTATTAAAAAATTTAAAAATATATAAATGGACTAAGCATTCCATTCAAATAGCAAAGATTGTCAGAATGGATAAAATAATAATAATAAAGCTAGAATCAACTATACATCAACTATGCACTCTGCAAAGAAACAAACAGAAACACAGATACATTAGAAAAAAAAAGTTATACCATGCATGCAAACACTAAGCATAAAACAGCTGAACTGGCTATATTAATATAAGATAGACTTCAACATAAGGGGGTATTACTAGAGACAAAGACTAATACTTCATGATGATAAAACAGTAAATCTGAAAGAATGGTATAAGAGATAAGAAAACTGAGACAGATTACTTGCTCAAGGTCACTTAGCTAAGAGAATGGTCACCTACAAGTCACTTCTCCCAATTCCTTTTTCAGAGCCTTTTTCATATAACCAGGGCCCCAAATCTGAGCTCATTCGGCACAAAAGTAACCAGCCAACTTGGTCAAAACCATTAACTCATTAGCTACCCAGACACAGCCTTAGTGGGGGAAGGTGGGGGAGTGTCACATGGAAGGGTAGAGGGGCAGGGGGTGCCTGAGCTGGGTCTGGCTCCAGATTCAAGCACTGCAACTTGCTAGTTGTGTAGCCCTGAACAAATTACTTAAATGGGCCTCAGTCTCCTTATCTACAGAATGAGAATACCGTCACCTCTTTCATGGGATTGATGGAAAAGATGACGATGAGGAAGAAGAGGACAGTAACTTACCCAGCTAGTCAGTGACAAAGCTGGGACCCCACAATACACATCACAACCATTTTGTTAAGATGTCTCCCAGATGCGTTATAGCCAATTGTAAGTACCTGGTGGAATGCGTGACCTTTACTAAGCACTTGAAAAATGTTGGTTCCCTTCCCAATACACTGATGCTATCTATACTTGAGAGTAAGTCAAGGAAGGTATTTTCTGTATGGGATCCTCAACTATAAAACACATTCTTTTCAATCTAGATAAAGTGTGTTTCAGATAATCACTTTTTCTTCTGCCATGTTAGCTTTGCCTAACTCTGTAAGGTCATATTGTCTAAGTGAGTAAAGCAGACAGGGTAGAAATCTCAATGATAATTTTATTCATATCACTTTTTACACTACAAAATGAGTCATTCAATGGACACAATTTAACACATTCCTCCAAAACAAAAATGTTTTAACATATCATCTTGTTCAAAGAAGAAAGAGACATTCCTCCAGATGACCAGAGAGTCACAGCCTCAGGACTGTAAGGCCAACCTTTAGTTTGGTGAAAGATTATTCAAAAAAGGAACTCTTTCTCATGGGTAAGTCTGTACTATATAAGGTGAATCCCTGTATAAAATGTTCAAGAAACTTGACAACTTTCTGGATTATCTTTATTACATAATTGAGCAAGTTATAGGAGTAGGCATTTACAATCACACTGGGCTTCATGTTTTCAGAGTCTAGTCAACTCTCCTAAACTCTTTTATAGTCAAGGTTATAGTCAAGGTCAACATATTTTCAACCCAGGAAAGTGGGTGTCAGCAAGGTAAACGGTTGCCCAGAGTGCCGCCTCACAAACCACATGAAATTTAAAAGTAAGACAAAACTTGATAATTAATGTTAAAAAATGCATCACTTGGCTACCAGTTTTAGAAACAGCAGAATGCATACAAATGCAAAAAAAGACGTACAAAACCATCAAATAAGGAAGAGAAGTGGAAAAACAGTAGGCGGTCAATGTCCCCATCTTTCATACTCATTTAGGAGACACTTAAGAGCCTACTGTGTGTTAGGTCCTGCACAAATCTAATTTTAAAATTGAGAATAATTATGAACACTTGAAAGCACCAAAGAGCTCAAAATTAGTTTATTCAAATAAATTCAAATGAATTCATGTGATCACTGAAACTTAATGCACATAAATGAGTCAAGACATCATATTATCTTGACCCCATTCAATGTTGTAGCTATGTCAGGTTCTGGGTAGAGTATTTTAAACAAAATATTGAATATATCATATCTAAACTACCAAATTTCTGCATGATTTAAGAAAATAGCACTAGATACTATTTAAAAAGTACCAAATCCAGCAAAATATTCCATTACACTTACTGAAAGTTCACATAATTTATTCTCCACAAAAGAATATTAGAAAGGAAAAGCACCAACTACCTAAAGAGAAATTAAAATATTTCCTGGACTACCCAAAAGTTAGACGAAGCAAAAACACTTTTATTTTGCTTAAAAAAACTTACCCCAGGACTGAGATTGATAGCAGAGAAATTCAATAATTACACATTACCTTTCAAATTGTAAGTTAGGCAATGATTCAAGTTCCTAATTATGGAAAGTTTAACGTGAAACATTTCAACCCTAAGATACCTTAAAGAAGGATAGGAAATTCACAGAGGAAAAATAGATGATGAATAGATAGATATACAGGTAAACAGACTAAAGGGAATACATGATTTATCTAATCCTTTCCCGTAAATAAACTGACTTATGAAAGTTCAGGGAAAGCAAACACCCTGTAAAATAAGCCAAGTTGAGACAAAAATCACCTTTTGAAATTAGGAATATATGTTCCAATACCAAAATTATTATTTTGAAATGATAAAAGAGCAGATGTGTTTTTTTATCATTATTCTAATTTGACCATTCTGTTTTCCTAAATATTATCAAGTTCATTCCTTTAAATAATTTATTTAACAGACTTTGTGCATGCTAAACATTGTGCTGGTGAATGAGGAAACAGAAATAGGCAACCTCAGCCTAAGGAAGCTCTGTGTGTGTGTGTGTGTGCCCGCGCGCGCACGCACGTGCGTGTGTGTGTACGTGTGTCCGTGTGTGTGTGTGTATGGCTGGGATGCTGGAAGTTAAACAAGTAAACAGACAGAGCACAGTGCCATGACTGCTATGGAGACAGCATTCATAAAAAAAGAAAGAGTGGAATAATTCAAATCAGTTTTATTATTTTGCTCTGTAATACTTTATTTGTTTGGTTTCTATATCAGTAGGACTGCTTTCAGCTGCATGTAAAAGAAACTCTACTGTATTCCTTTGCTAGGGCTGCCATAACAACAAAATACTAGACTAGGTGGCTTAAACAACAAATTATTTTTTTAACAGTTCTGAAGGCTGGAGGTCCAAGATCGAGGTTTGTTTCCTGGGAACGTTCCTTAGCGTGAAGACAGCCACCTCCTCACCACGTCCTCACACAGCCTTCCCTCTGTAGGCATGCACACACCCCTGCCTTCTCTCCTGCGTCCTAACATCTCTGCTTATAAAGATACCAGTCAGATTGGATTAGGTTTAAGAGCTTCATTTTAACCTTATTTATCTCTTTTAAGGTCTTATCTCCAAATACAGTCACATTCTGAGGTACTGAGGGGTAGGGCTTCAACCTATGAATTTTGGAGGGACACAGTTCAGTCCACAACAGCCATCAAAGTGACTTAACCAAAGAGTCACTTACCTTTCTCAGTTAACAGGAAATTCATAGGGAAGTTGATCAGGGTTGATAAAGCCACTCAAGTAAGGCATCCAGAAACTGGACACCTCCATTTCCTGTCCTGCCAACCTCAGACCACGAGACAGCAGCTACAAGTGTCCAGTAAGGAAAGGAAAGAATCAGGAGGAAGAAACCTACATCTCCCTGGTCAGAACTGGGTGAGCCCTCCTGGCTGCAGGGAGGCCAAGGAGAGGAGTATTTTCAAGTGGACACATTGCTACCCTGAACCAAAAGAACAGCTCCATCAGAAAGAAGGGAGAGAGAACTGTGTCCCAGGCACCTCACTGACCACAGATGCACCATGTAGACTTGGGTCTATACTACTGATCAACCTTGTGACCTTAAGTAAATGCTTTCATCATTCTGTTCTCTGAGTATGGAGGGGTGGGAATGGTACCCAGCCTGCAAAATCACTGAGAGAATGAAATAGGGTTGCATGAATCAGAAAGCCCAGGGCACACTACCTAAGCCCTAATGGACCTGGGTCTGAGGCCTGGTCTTTAGGTATCCTGGGGAGTCACAAGATTCTAAAATATCACAGAGCACCCAGTCAAGACTCAAAAACACCGAAGAACTGACTCTATTTCTTTACTGTGTGACTTTTCATGTATTCCAGTCCATAGCGTGGCCAGAGAGCCTGCAGTCTGTGACTCTCGTGTGTGTGTGTGTGTGTGTGTGTGTGTGTGTGTGTGTGTGTGTGAACGCACACACGTGTTTGCTGGGGGCAAGGGGGGGGACTTCCTTTCTGATGGTCTTACACCTTTCATGAGGGGAGGAAGCACCGATTTACTAGTACTTGTGTTCCTTGCATCACATTCTTTCTCATCCTTTCACAATCAAAAGGCTGCTTTCAGGAATTTCTCTTTAGATATTCTAGACAAGAAACCTATTTAGCAGTGAGGTATAACTTCCAGGGAATTTATGCTTTCACCTCTCCAACAAAGCTGGGAGAGCCTTACATGGAGTGGATGAAGAAGGAAAGGGAAGCTCTGCGTGTGTGTGTGTGTGAGAGAGAGATGACATACTTTAACTTCTGTAACAGGAGGTGTTTAGAAAATATTTAACATAGATCAAGAAACAGCAGTACAATCCTATAAAAATATGTCAATAATTACTAGTAGAAATAGCAAAAAGTTTGGAAGTGGTTCCCACTGAAGTTGGGGTGGGGGAACAGGACTGCAGACCAGGCAAGGGAGTGTAGTTTTTACTAAAGCCTTTTAGTATTCGTTGAATATTTAAAACTTACATGCAAATATTGGATAAAAATCAGGTATACATTATAACTTTTCAAAATATATTGTACATATACTTCAATTTAAAAAAACTAAAAAATAAAAAAAGCTGGGACAGCCTTGGTTTGATAAAAAGTGGAACTTTTCCAGAAGGTTTTTCAAATTCATTTGCTGCTCTGAATTGAGGAGTGGGTTCCTTCTGGTTGTCAACCTTGATGTAAAAACTGTTGGTCTGTCATGTTTATAAATTAAAGCTGAGAATATAAAAATTAGCATGTGACAGAACAGTTCAAGAGAGCTTGGCTCAAGCAGAGTCACTTTCAGTATAGGTATCAATACCCAAATCATCTGTGCTTTTAAATTTCCTCCTCTTCCTCTGATAGCTGCACAAAAAAATCTCTGTGTGTTACTTATGACAGATGGGAGAGGAACTTTACCCAGTTACTTTGAAATTCTTTCAAAGGGAATGAAAAATGGACAGAATGAGGCCAGACTTGAGATTCTCGGATGGCCTCACAGGTCCACAAAGGATCTAAATAAAAGGAAATATTCATCTGTATTTCCACAGGGCTATCGTGAAAAACTTTTCCCAGCAGCTGCAATAACTAAACTGTCACCCTTCTAAATGTTGTCTCCACTCAAATCTGAAAAATCATATATCTAATAATTAACATACTTAGCCAGCACTTTTCCAACACAAAGCTAAAAGAAATTTGCTAAATCCCAAAAAGATGCCAATTGTGAAGAAGGAACCTCATAAACGCCACTGACACCACAGGCTTGGGGAGGGGAGAAGGTGAAGACTGTCAAAGCCACACTTTTCATAAGATTCAAACCAATGTCCTGAATAATGAGTTCCCTCCTGATTTGGAAAAGATGCTCTCCTAAAAACAACATTCAGCAGAATATTTTCCTTCAATTAAGTAATGGCTCTCTTGCTTTCTCTCTCTGGCACTGGTTCGTTCACAGGTCATTTGGAAAATAAAATGCTACAAGAAAATAAAAACAAAGCATTTCGGATTACCAAGAGTCCCACTTAATAAAAATAATCTGATTAAATAAATGGTTTTTTCCTCTAAGTTTTCAGCCAAGTTTGAAATAAGAGAATTTCTCTGATTTGGGGTTTAACACAACTGTAAGAAAATTAAGCACAACTTGATTAAAATCAAACCCATAAAATAGAAAAAACTATATGAGAGTGTACTCACAAGGAATAAGTGATAAACTATCTTCAGGGAAGTGTCTCCTCTGGTTCTAGTATACTAAGAAGTTGAAATATCCGAATCCCTGTTAGCAGAAATCATGAATATAGACTTTTCAAGTTACTGATCATATTTCCAAATGAATCGTTGTGTAAACAATAATGGAATACTTTTTACCCTCTGTAATAAGTCTGCAGATGACTTCAATTTATTAAACGTGGCACCTCTTCTGCTTATTCATCAGATTGGTTTCCTAACTTGGCAACAATGGCAGTTCATTATTCATTCATTGAAGAGACGCTGAATTAGTCTCTAATATGCAGATTCTTCCCTTCCCCAGGAAAGTCATGCTATGGCTAAAATTTGCAAACCATTCAACAGAAGAACTGAGGGTGGGGCTCCATCCTAGAGCTGAAATCAATGAAGGCTTTGTGGAAAAGATAGCAACTGTGCTGGTGTGTAAAGGGCCTGTAGGATTCACCAGTTGAAGAAGGGGGGTTAGTGCAAAGTCAGCACAAGCACTGTGGCCACAGAATTTATGTTCCTGGGATTTTAATATAGCTCAGTATTGTTGACCCAAACAAAGATGTTAAAACTTCACTGCAGAAGTGAAGCCATGGATGGTTTGTATTTGGCAAATTAGGGGAATAAAGTTAAGTCCTGAAAGCAACAGGGCACTGTAAAAGCATTTTAGAGGTTATGCTATAATAAGATTTGCTGTGTGCAAATGACTTTAGCTGAGTATAGAGAGTAAAGGGGTAAAAACGTAAACTTGTAAAGTAGTTGTTTATTTGCCTCTCTCCTCCAGGGAACTGCAAACCCCTGAGGGCAGGAGCTGCAGCTTGCTCATTGTTACAGTACCTGATACTCACTTAATAGCTAATAGAAAACATGAAAGATTGAATGAATGAGAGAGAAGGCAATAGGAAATTGATTGAAAGGTTACTGGAACAACCAAGGCATGAAAGTTGAGGACAGAAACTTAGGCAGCATCAATAAGAATGGAGGAATGGACAGAAATGCAAAATATTAATGGTAAACTCAAATAATCGGTGACTGTTGGATTTACGAAGATTTAGAACCTAAGATGAGACATAGATCTGGAGTGAAGTTGAGGACTTCTGTTTTGGACACACTGATTTGAAAGTAGCCATAAGACTTCAATGTCAAGATCTCCAGCAGACAATGGGATATAACTGAAGCTCAGACAAGTCAGGGATATGGGAGTCATCAGTGATTAAGTGGTTGTAAAAAAGGTAGAAGTGGGTGAGTTGTCTTGTACTGAAAGAATCTGTACCATAAGAAGAGTCAAGAGCAATGCAGAGACCTCCAGAGAATACCATTTTAAGGGCTGGGTGGTGGAAGAGGTGGTCAAGAAGGCCTGCCTCTGATACACGAAAACAGTATCGAATGGCCAAGCAAGGCCTAGGAATCAGGAACTTCAGGAATCTACAAGGGGAACAGCAAAAATGAATTCATCTAGTGCAATTCCTTCAGAGTGAAGGGATGCGACTTTCCCAGTCACCAACTTGGGGAATTTGCACGGGAGCAGTTGTTAATAGTGTCTTGGTTTTTTGTACCATAAAATGTGGAGAGAAGAAGAGATGAATTATGTCATTCCTTCCAGCAGCCTGACTTTATGATTGACCAATTCATTGCTTGTTCATTCAGGACAAGTACACAAACTAAACAGAGTCCAGAGCCCAGAGTCTTCACCAACAAAACAAGGGAACAGATGAGCCTGAAATCTCAGTCTTACTGTCATGCTGAACAATGGGAAACTACAGCTTGTTCATTTCTCCTCAGTGATGCTAATGATTCAGTTACATTGACTTCTTTGAAGGAAAATTACTGTTAATAACCTTAATTTCCTCCTTGTCTCTTTCCCCAGGTACTTGACATTTTAGATAAAATGTTTTCATAAAATATTAAAAGCAAAGGAATTATATCTTAGGTATCTAACTCCATGTTGTTTATGGACTTTATGAATCCCTTCTGTGTCTTCTTTCTAGAGCCTACACTTTTGGTTCTTCAGGGAAATACATAAAGTTTCCCATTCTGCTAATTTCCCAAGAAGCACAATCCATTCCAAATGAACTAAAAAAAAAAAAAAAAAAAAAAATTAAGTGTTACTCTAAGGCCCACCACACATCTTAGTGATATCAGCCATGTGACGTTATAGGACATTCCCGACTTCTATTTAAATTTAGTCCTCTTGGCTACAGTTTTCTTTTCTTTGGCCACAAAACCAGATCACAGGCTTTCCAGCCTGGCCTGACCCACGCACACCTCTGCTCTAGAACAGCAGGCAGGTAGAGTGCAGTTTGCCAGACCAGTCACATTCACCATCCTTGTTCACCCCTGCCTCTTCGCTCCTGCCCTCTAGTTTCTATCTGAATCAGCTAATGGAAGGCACCAGCCAGAGTCTGGGGACAAGAGGAGAGTGATGTAGGCATACTTGTTCCCCTGCCGTCTTCCCGCGGGGACATTACAGGTTGACTGTGTCCCTTTACAACAGGATATATCTCTTGTAGGACAGCTTTTCTTGCCCCTTTACTTAGAGTAGGAAAGCTCCCCATCATTGCTAAGTCCCTCTTCAGCCCTCACCCTGGTTGTGGTTTTGTTCCCTACACCTGCCCATACCTCCTAAAGGGTCTCCTTATGAAGCCTTCTTCAAAGGACTCAGTCTACACCCACCATCTGTTCCCCGGCAGGCCCTGAATGACACAAGATTGAAGAGTGACCAGGTGGGGCCCTCCACTGCGACTTTCACAGATATTATCAAAGGAAATTGTCTGTAAATTGTAAAACGCTGTAACATTTCCATGAACAAAACCTAGTACACACTTTCCTGAATATGCAAGGTTTTAATGCCAAGGAAACATGACTGAATCCTACCATATTTCTACAATTCACTGTGTGTTATAAAAATAAACACGCAGAAAGCATACAATCAGAATCCGAATATCATTGCCAACTTCACCAGAATTTTTCTTAAAAATGGGTATCTGGAGAAACAGATGAAAGAACTGAATCCATCTTTGAAAACAGAAACAATATTTCATTTCCTGCTATTTATCCACATCCAGATTTACTAACTCTGATAATATGATACTTTAGGGTGATTCCAAGTCTTTTAAGGGATGTCATAAAATTCTAAAAATTAACTAATAATTCACTTCATATTATTGAAAACAACTATAATTACTGAAGTTAACTTCTGAAAGAAGTTGAGAATCAGTGACCTAGATTTTCTGTATTTTTCCTAATGTCTCTAAATGAAAATATAGCGTAGTTTCTAATTTATACAGCCCTTTTTCTATATAACACTTCTAAATAGCATGGAAATTAATTTCAGGTATCTATTAAATAATAAAACTCAATAAAATAAATTTATCTCTAAATCTTCTAATTCTCAAAGTAGAAAGTAGAAGGTAAAAGAGATTCTTAAATAATTAAGTACTTGGAAGTCTAAAGCTATAAATACACCTGGATAGAATTTTTAGCAATGAAATTAATTTGATTTTCCCAGGTCAATATCAACCTCTGTTGTCTGTGCAGCACCTCACTTTTTTAACCATATATTCAAGGGTGTTTATGACATGTCCCTGGTCTGAGGAATTGAGAGTTTCACAGCTAACCAAATTGATCAGAATATAGATTTTCAACTCAGATTCTACTCAATATCTCTTTACTAACAACTTTTTTAATTGGCCTATTAATTGGTAAATTCTTTTTGATCAAGTATTGTATTTTCAAGGAATTTTAAGGACATAGACTATTTCTAAAGTCATTTCCTGGTGTACTGTATATAACTGAGATCTGAATGAACTAGTAAAGCAATGAAACAATGTGGGGCATGCTTTAATTAGACACCATATTCATAATTTGAGGTTCCACGAGATAGAAATTCCATGCGGACTTTGTTAAAGGCAATTTGGCAGTGCTCCCTCAAAATGTAAAATGTGCATACCTTTTTGACCAAATAGTTCTATTTCTAGGAAGTTATCTACAAGAAATTCTCACACATGTGCATGAAGACATAAGTACAAAGATCTTCAGTCTTTCAGTTTGCAACAGTGATAACAGGAGAATGGTTAAAATAAAACATGGTACACCCATAGTTTATTTATAGTACTACTAGAGTTTATGTAATGTTAGAAAGAAAATGTTAGAAAGAAAAATATAACTAGTATATGGACATGGAAAGATCACCACAACATACAATTAAGTGGCAAGTAAACAAGTCGCAGAAAAACATACACAGTACAATCCAGTTTATGTAGTAAGAAAAAGGCATGTGTATGTAGTTATATATGTAAATGCATAGAAAAAGGAGAGGAGAGAGGTGCTCTAAACTGTTGCCAATGGTTATATCTGAGCATGGGTGTAAGTGGGAAAGGTTGTTTTACATTTTGTTTCTGCGCTTCTACATTATCACTGCAATTGGAACATATTAATGTACCACATCCATCATTTTAAAAACCAATGGGGCTTCCCTGGTGGCGCAGTGGTTGAGAATCCGCCTGCCGATGCAGGAGACACGGGTTCGTGCCCTGGTCCGGGAAGATCCCACATGCCGCGGAGCAACTAAGCCCGTGAGCCATGGCCGCTGAGCCTGTGCGTCCGGAGCCTGTGCTCCGCAACGGGAGAGGCCACAACAGTGAGAGGCCCGCATACCGCAAAAAAAAAAAAAAAAAAAAAAACCAATGAAAGCAAAAAATTAATAGAAATTCTAGAGGGGGCTCTGGTGATTTATCCAATGATAGTGCATCAGCAGACAGCCTATCTCAAAGGACTTCAGTTTCATTTGATCCATTGCGATTCCTCCTTTAAGAGCCAAAAGGAAAATGAGGGCTGTTAAGTAGATTGCACGTTGAAACACTGACCTGTAGAAACAGATCTATATTCTGTATGTCCAGGACAAATCCAGCAACTACCAAATAGCAGGGGGGACATTTTGTGACTGGTTAGAGTTCAGATCAGTGATGTACACAAGAGACCCTCCACGTCCCCATAAATGGAGTCACGCATTTCTCCACACTTAGGTGGTCTTATTTCAAAGGAGCCCGCGAAATAGGAGAGAAAGCCCTGGCCTTCCTCCTTCAACTCTGCAGACTTGCTAACATCTTAGAAAAATGAGGGAGGGGAAAAACAGGCAGAAATTCAGACTCTGAAATGAACGTCCAATGGAAACAAATAGCCATAACCACCTTTGTGAGAAATTTAACAGGGGGAAGAAAAGAAAAACATGAATAAAGAAGGCACCATGCTTACTTAATCAAGACAACACTAGTTCACATGGTTTGCAAGCACTTACAGTTGACATAATCTCAAAGTGGGAGCTCATGAGCCGAATATGTTCCACAAATGTGTTTTTTTTTTTTTTTTTTTTTTTTTTTTTGTGGTACGTGCGCCTCTCACTGCTGTGGCTTCTCCCGTTGGGGAGCACAGGCTCCGGACGCACAGGTTCTGTGGCCATGGCTCACGGGGCCCAGCTGCTCGGCGGCATGTGGGATCTTCCTGGACCGGGGCACGAACCCGTGTCCCCTGCATCGGCAGGCGGACTCTCAACCACTGCGCCACCAGGGAAGCCCCACAAATGTTTTTTGTTTGGCCAGCCCATGGCCTGACATGTTTGTTTCTACTGTTAATTATTTCTAAAGTTTTTGCAATGATATCTCAAGCTTTAAAGAAATCTGTATTTCATGCTCTCTTGAAAATGGAGAGGTGCTGGCAACCCTGAGCCCCACGTCCACCTGGCAGAAATCTAATAGACCTGCCCCCCAGGAAGGGTCAGGGCAGAGCTCCCGATGCACATGGCCTCCCCATCCCCAAATGGGGGCTGACACCTGGGCAGCCCCATGATGCTTACCTGGCCCTCAGAGGAATCAGAGTGGGTCACAGCTGATAGAAACCATGAGGAACCTCACCCAGGAAGAGCTGGCCCTTCAGAAAACTAAATTAGTTTTTAGGCTACCCTGGAGCAGCATTTAGTAACCTCCCTCTCAGACTTCTGGCCCATGTATCTGCAGAAACAAAAGCAACTAAGGGCACGTGGTTTTATCTTCAATTTCCCATTTCAATTCCGTCGTCAAGGCAGGGTTGCCAGAAGCTTCTCTGTCATACCTCAGCCCCGTCCCCTAAAATAATGGTCTCAAAATAATGGTTTCACTGTAGCAAACCTCTTGGCAGCATGTACCTGAGTGGCAGGTAACACAGCACAGTGGTTAGAAGTTGGAGTTCTGGTGTCAGCCTACGTGGGTTTGACTTCCCATCTCTAACTTTCCCTCCCTGAAGTGAATAACTTCACCTTTCCCAGACTCAGTTTCCCCATATGTAAAATGGAGATACTATTAGGAACCACCAAGAAAAGCTGTAGGGAGAGATAAATAAAGTGGCACATTTTAAGTGCTTAACCAACATCTGTGGTTTTGTTACCGTTGTCGCCATCAGCGTGCCCACGGAAGCCCGTGGGGAAACAGGAGTCACGACACCTCCCCGTAAACATCACAGATCCCCAAATTATTCTGGCAGATGCCCCCTCCTTCCAGGCCTAACTGGCTTCATATGGTCTTTTTTCAAAGCCTGGCTGGGAGACACAGACGCCCTAGGGATAGCTTCCGGCTCGCTGAGTTCTTCGAAACCCCCCAGTCACAGAACTTCAAGGCAGTTAGGGCTGAGTTATCATGAGGCCCCTCTGTCCAACTTCAGTCACAGAGTCAGGCAAGTCCAGAGGAAGATCCGGCATTCACAGTAGCCCTAAAAGGTAACTAGAACTTCTGTGCTAGTAGAGGGGCAGGGCAAGTGTCCCTTACTAAAAGTTTTATAGGAACTGGCACATGCTGCTGTGTATGGTTAGGCCACTGGCCTTTGCCCCGTATGGAGGAGGAGAATAAGGAGGTGAATAGTCATACTAGAAGCCAAGAGCATTTGTAGCAATAGCAGCAGTAACACAACAGTGGCATCATTCACACTACACTGCAGGGCACTTTTGCCTTATAGGGTTATCCTCCTCAGTTACAGATGGGGCAACAGTCACTCAAGAGTCACACACTAACACGTGACATAGTCAGGATTCATGCTTGGGTCCACCTGATTCCAATACCCGAAGGTCACAGCAACTTTACACTGTTGAAAGCAAACCCCAACTTACCGGCCCCCACCACCGCCAGCTGCCTCCAAGAGGAAGCATCTCGAGAGCAGCGGTCCTTTAACTTGAGTGGGTCACAGACCCCCCTTCAATGTGATGAATCCTACAGACCCTTCTCAGCAAAATATTTTGAAATGTATAAAATTAAGTACAGAAGAAACCAATTATATTGAAATATACTTAACAAAAAAAAAATTTTTTAAGACACACATAGTAATGTACATGCTTCTTTTTACAAGCCATTAAATGCTGAGACTCATCAGTGACTCTAATACCTGCCCTAATTGTCATTTGGAAGTGAAGTGAAAATAAAGATGTATTTGCCAGCTAGATGGACCTACCAAATGCCATCATTAGGCCATTAGAGGGTGGTCCTGAGGTGAAGAGCTCCTGTCCTGGGGGAGATAGCAAAGATGTCAAATGTAAATCTAGTGGTCTGTGTTCTCTTCTCTCTGGATGAGCTGCTTATAATTAGTTCCTTCCAGTTACTGTCTTCCTCCTGCTCTGAGGAAATGGCTACTTCATTCATATCAGGGAGCCAACCACCTCCTCTAATTTTTCAGGAGGAGAAGAGTGCTATTACAAGGGCACTGTATCTTAAAGCAATGATTTGACTGCCCCCAGGGTGGCTCAGTAGCCAGAGGTGGAATTTCCCAGCCCTTTGCACCCAAAAGGATTAGGGGACAAGGGCCCTAAAGGAGACTCCTAGTCAAGGGGATAAGATAACACTATCTTGCAGTCACATGGTATGCGACCTTCTCACTGAAGGTTTTCTAGGTAGTAGGCAAAGGGGTGTGCAGAGAAAAACCATCTTCTGATTTATGTCCCTTTCATCTATGTTTGATTCCACAAAGAAAAGGAAACTAGATGGAGTTCACACAGAGAAAACAAAACCTCTGCTGGCCCTTCATCCTCTTGAACATAAGGATCTCCCAGTGACTCTGGGGTGAATTTTAAAAGCAGACTTCATTCCAGTAAGGACAATGGAAACTTCTCACGCATCTACTTGGTGATGCATTTTCACCCAGCCCTCCTTCCCCGGGGGTGAAGTAAACCCATTTATATATCTGGTGAGCTAAAGAGTCCCAGCCCGTGAATGCGCAAAAACTTATCTCTTTCTAAGGCATAACTAGATAAGTAATATTACACCTTGAGGAAGTATTTCTACTTCCAAGGAGGAGGCTTGATCAAAAGAAAAACTATGGGGCTTCCCTGGTGGCGCAGTGGTTGGGGGTCCGCCTGCCGATGCGGGGGGCGCGGGTTCGTGCCCCGGTCTGGGGGGATGCCGCGTGCCGCAGAGCAGCTAGGCCCGTGGGCCATGGCCACTGGGCCTGCGCGTCCAGAACCTGTGCTCCGCGGCGAGAGAGGCCACAGCAGTGGGAGGCCCGCGTACCGCAAAAAAAAAAAAAAGGAAAAAAAGAAAAACTATGAAACAGAAAAACAAATATTGAGGAATGAAAGAATGACCTACACAGGGTTATTTTAGTTCCTGAATATTACAGAGAAATAGAAAAGTGCAGAATGGACAGTACTGAGAATTACTGAGTGTCCTCACAGATAGTAAAACCACAGAAACTCAGCGATGAAGAGCTGTATTGATTTCCTGATAGGTGGGTAAGTCTTTTTGGCAGGCACTAATAAGACCCACAAGTTCACATTACATGGTGAACAGCAACTATTTTAGAAACTTCAGTCTGGACATGAAATACACTAACTGTGATCATTAAAGCGTCTCCATTAGTCCTTGACCTCATTCTGCATATCAAACACACAAGTTCTTGGTTTTACAGGACTCACTGTGATAGATGGCTTATTAAAGACCTGGGTCCTTCGTGCTAATAAACATGCTGTTTCATCCTTACTTTACGAGTGGTCACAAACTACGAAAATTCAGTCACGGTCTGCAAAGTAAGTTTAAGATTCAAAGAATATTTGTACCTCCCCCAAAATACTTGAGCTCACTATTAAAGACATTTGTGGAGAACGTAAGAAATACATAATCTTTCTTTCCTGTGACTATATTACATAAGGGCTGTGATCCACAAAGATCAAATTTATTCTCAACACAAGGTTTTTAAAGTAAAAAATAAACTCGGCAGCTAATTACTAATGTATTTTTAAAAAAATAATCCACAGAAATAATTGATAGAATGAAGGAATTAGATAATTTAAGTTTGCCAGCTACATCTAAAAGTTTGAGGAAAAAAATGCAGACACAAAATCCAGAAGCAGACTTATCTATCACATCTTTTCACAAATTGGCATGCCATCTGATGGGTTCAAGGAAAACAACACAACAGCACTAAAGCTCAATTTTACCTCAATTTTAACTTGGAAGATGGGTTAAGGCTGAATATTAGGCAAGCCTTAGACATCATTTCAATTCTTAACAAATCAAACCCCAAAGTGAATTTACTAGTATCCTAGGAAAATACCATGTTCATTTGGATAGCCAAATATAACTGTCCCACGTTGCCAAAATCAGCAGTATGCATTAATCTAAAGATGTTGGATTTGTTCTTAAGAAAGACAAAATAGCAGGGGCAAAAGCACTGGCTATGTCTCTGCTGGGGATGAAATATTTCAAAGAGGTGATACAGATTTAAAAATCAATTTCTGCAAAAGCATTCTGGTAACCCTTAAAACTTTTTAAACTTCCCTATTTCACTATCTCATTACGCAAAAACACACCTCCTCAAGATTCCAGGGCATAGAAGTAGTTTAACATCAATCACATTTTTCAGGCACACCAATTTTAAACTTGCAAAAGAGTATTTTAGAACAAAGCTCTCTGTGTGGGTGTACATTTGTAAAATAAAGGTAGCATTATCCCAACACATATCAATGTGTACCCAGTGATCAAATGGAGTCTTAGAAATTCTGTTTTGACAGCTATGTGTAGAATTGCATTTTCACCAGAGATTAATTCAGAGCTAGGTAGTGATATCAAAGCTAAATCAAAACTAAGTTGGGATGGCTGAATAATAATATAGTTGTAGGAAAGTGTAATCAGTAATCTAATATGGGCTACCGTAGATGTGTTATAATAAGTTACACTCAAAGGGTTACTAGTTATGGCAGCAAAGTCTCCTGTCCATAAAAATGCCAATAAAAAATGTTATCCTGCTTAAAAAGTGAATTTTTACGAAAACAGGTGTTCTTTCAAGATGGCCATCATTTATTAAACTTCAAAAGGAAGATGACATAATAGATAAAAACACGAGCTGAAAAATATGCAAGATTGTCCTATCAAAACACAGCATTCTGGATTACATAACACGGATAAAGGCAGATTAAATCACATGCCCCTGCCCAGCTAAATTTTTGTCCTTCTACATGATTCTAATAACTTAGGCCACTGAAGTTTGAAGCACACAAAATAATAGGTTCTCGGTTCAAGCATATATTTTTGAAACCAACCAAGAGTCTTGAAAAAACAAAAAGGATAAAGTTAAAATTTTACACACACACACACACACTATGTTTTTTTCTGAAGAATACAGTTCCTCGGACACCTTATTAACCTTGTAGATAGACTGCCCAGATAAAGTCACTAGTTGCTTTTACTGGTCAGTCTTATGAACCTGATTTCTCTTTAAAGGGGAAATAACTCTATTTTAGATGTTATATAGCTAAAGTTTGAATGACATTATTGCCAACGAAACAGAATTATTAAACAGCTATCTCCACACACTCATAACTTAATTTACAGGCCACCACGTATCACACTTACGGTAAAAATGGTGACCTTCCATGGACGTTTTGGCCAGAATTAAATTTCAAACATGTGCTTTAGAACAATAGGTAGAATCACCTCAAGAGTCATAAAGAAAAAAAAAGTCAGAGGGTCATCTCCCAAACACATGCACATTTATGAAATTATAATGTGCATTTGCATTTTTCTCTAGAAAAAAATGCTAGTTTTATGATTCTAGATAAAGTTGCACTGAGACATACTGGGAAATTGAAGAACTCCGTATTTCTATACTTCTGTAACAGCACTGCCTACAAAGTCTACAGTCAGAAGTATTGTACTATGTAGACAGGGTCTAATTAGTTAAGGAAAAGGCAACTTCAAAATTCTGAAAATAAGACAACCTTTAGTCTCCATCATTTGTATGCTCTTAGGAGGCTGGAACACTGCCCCCAAAGAGTGCCGGCCTGTCAGTGTTGTCTTAAGTGGAAATGGTCAATCATTTCTATTATTTCCCCAAAAGAGGTAAGAAGAGTCACACGCATACACATTTACATGCGTTGCACGGTGCCAACTATTTCCAACCAAAATCATATTCACGTCGAGCCGAGCTATTTCTAGCCAGAAGCGGCGAACGTCTGGACTGAGTCTAAGGAAACCCAGCGGGCGATGACTACAGGGGAAGGGGGTGGCGGCGGGGACCCCCGCCTCCCGCGCGCGCCGGTCGCCTGGTACCGGCACCTGCACCGGCTCCCGGGCTGGGCGTCTGGGTGCGCGCGCGCGGGCGCGCGTCCGGGACGCACCCGCCGGGAGCAAACAAGCCCAGCGGGCCCGGGCGGGCCGGAGCATCCTCGGGCGGGACCCGGAAAGCCTTCTCCTACCTGTCACTTTGCCTGGAGCTGCTGCCGAGGATGCGGCCACGGCCGCCGCCTGGAGACCCAGTGGGTGCGCGCGCGACTGTGCGCGCGCGTGTGTGTGTGTGTGTGTGAGCTCTTGTTTGCGGCGCGGCTCACTAACTGCTCCCGGAGCCACCAACCCCCTCCCCCCAGAAAGCGCCGGCCGCCGAGCCCCCTCCTGGCGCACGGGCCCGCCCCCCGCCCCGCCCCCGCCCCCGCCCCCTGCCTCCAGGGCTCTAGGTTCTCACCTCAGCCCCCCGCGGGGGTCTCCGCGTGCTCGCCCTGGACAAGCAGTGGGGCACCGCCGGCCCGCTGCGCCCTCCCGCCCGCCGGGCTCGGCGTATCCTGGCTCCGGGCCTCGCGGCCGGCCGCTCCCTCCTTCTCAGCCCCCGAGTCTCCCTACTCGTTCTCGCCTCCCGGCTCTGGAGCCCGAGCTGTCGCCTCGCAGCCCCAACCTGCCCGGGCTACGGAGCATGCCCAGTGCGGCGCGCCCGGCCGGGCTGGGGGTGGGCAGGGGCCGGGCCGGCCGCGAGCCAGCGGGGCGGGGAGGGGGCGCCAGGGGTGACGGCCGGGCTGGGTGGAGGGCTGCGCCGGGAAACGGTAGGTGGGGCGCCCGGGGAAGCCGCCCCGCAGCGCGCCCCTCGGGGGTCTCTCCGGCCGCCCCCTGGGGTCTGGGCGCCCCCGCGCCTGCACCGCGCCTGGGGTCGGGGGACGCACAGCGTGGCGCCTCGCGAGCAGCACCTGTAACGGGTGGGGGACATCCCTCTCCGATGCGAGACGCGAAGCTGGCTGTGGGCCCTGGGGCGAGGGTGGGGGTTAAAGAGTGGAGAGGGGTCAGGACGGGCAAAAGCTGACAACTCAAAGCCTTTGGCGGGGGCGGGGTGTTTATTTGTTTATATTTTGTTTAATAAACACATAAAGCGTTTACAGTGCTTCAGGCACTGTCATAAACGCTTTTTATTCCTTCAATCCTTAAAACAATCTTCCAAAGCAGGTACTACTATCTCCCCCACTAACCCCGGAGGCTTAAACTGAGCCACAGAAAGATCAAGTGGTTCCAAAAAGTCTTCCCCCATGTGCAACCTCAGAGACGCAAAATCCCCAGACTTTGGTCCCTGGGATGCTGGGGCGCAGCTCCAACCAGTTTTCGGCCCTAACTCGGCCCCAGGTGACTCCGAGTCACCCACGCATTTAGACCCTAATGGTGTTCCCTTTAGCATCACCCTTTGTGTGGACCCTCATAACCTGAGGCTCCAGGACTCCCTCCAGGGAGGGCTCCCTCCTCCCCGAAGCCACTCCGCCTCCTCCTCCGGGCCGGCGGCCACCAAAACCCGGAGACGTGGCACCTGCGCATTGAGGACTGGGGCCACGCTAGCAGCTGAACTGGGCATGCTCAGCCACAGGAGCTGGTCCGGCTGACCAGAAGGAAAGAGCGAGCCTGGCCGCTACTGAGCGGTGGGGAGTGGAGGGGGGAAGTGGGCGCAAACAGTAGCCAGGCCCCGAGGAGTAGAGGCAGATGTAGATGCAAAAGGCTCTTTCTGCTGACGCATCCTGGCCTTTTTCAGGCAGAGCAAAGAGGAGGGTGATCAAAAGTTTACCAACTGGGCATCCTTCAGTGGGAGGGGACTGAGGGCCCGCTGACAACTCCTCAGCTAAATCGCTAAACTGCAATCTTCGCCGAGCCCGGAGAAAAGCTGGAAGCCACCGAGCCTTTTGAAGAAGCCAAGAAAAATAGCCTAGACTGAGTTTCCCTGCAAGATCCCAGGGAAAAGCTGTGGGGCTCTTCACTGTTGAAGTCTTCAAGATGTGGTGATGTTGAGTGATGACAGGGTACTATGACCGCTCTCCTCAAGCTGTAATGTGCACACAAGTCACCTGGAGATCTTGTTAAAGTGCAGATTTTGATTCAGCAGGTCTGGGGTGGGACCTGAGATTCTGCATTTCTGACAAGCTCGAGTGCTATGCACAGCATGGTCCTCAGATCAGACTTTGAGGTTGGGTCAGTATTTTAGGCCTGTTCTCTATTTTATATTTAACTAAGGTTTAGAAGGGCTAGCAGTTTGCCCCAGCCAACTGCTCACACAGCCAATAAGTAATGTAGCTAGTTTCGAACCCAGTTCTGGAGGACTTCCTGTGTAAGTTCCTGTATTCTCTGCGTACCACCCATAGACAGATGAGCTAGAAGCTGTCGTCTATGTCTCTTGACTGTTTTAACAGTGGAACTTAATTTAGTACATAGTACTTCCAAATATAGTATATCAGTTAGCCCTTGCTGTGTAAAAACTACACCAAACTTAGTGGCCTAAAGCAACAACTATTCGTGCAATCAGCAGAGCAGTTGTCTGCTGTTTTCTGCTGGCTCCTCATGCAGATGGACACGTGGAGTTTGGATCCTCATCCGGATGGCTAGGGTGTTTTCTCCATATGGCTTTTTTAATATGGTGAGCTCCTGGCTCCCAAGAGCAAAAGAAGGCAAGCTCTAGTTTAAAACAGCATTTCATACCTCCGTTTGCTAATGTCCTATTAATCAAAGAAGGCCACATGGTCATGTCCAGACTCAAAGTATGGAAAAATAGTGAACTTCAATTTCTGATGGAAGGAGAACAAAATAGAGAGGTTTTATTTTCTGGTGTTTGGTTTTTTTTCCCCCAATCTACTACGTACACCACCTTCCATAAAAGTAACCCCCCTGCCCTCGGGATCACTCAGAGTGTCATAGATTAAGCCTATCTTTAGTTTTACATATTGGTAAACCAAATCACAGCAGTCATTTTCTGTTTTGCTAGGTCTTTAATATTGAGTTTATTAAGGAATCTCAATGTAGAGGGTTTAAATAGTTAAATGTTATTTTGAAGTACAAAGTTCAATTCGATTCTTTTGAAGTTGTCTTTTCTTCCCTTTAATAACATTTCAGACCGTCATTCACTCAGCAAACATTTTTGAAACCTTTTATGTGCCAGGCTCTTTGTTTTTGCCCAGGATACTGAGATAAACAAAAGAGACATAATTATTGCCCCATCAAGCTAGATATTATAAGCGGAGACAAACAATAAATAGCATATTAAAAGTGTATGCCATCAAGTAGTGCTGAGAACTGTGACAGGAAAAGCAAAAAGATTTTTGATGTGGGACAGGGGACTGCTGTTTTAGACAGGGATCAGGGATGGCCTCTCTGAGGACGCCGCATTTGAGCAGAGATGGGAATAAAGAGAGAGATGTGCATATCTGGGGAACAGTGTTTCCAGCAGAGGGAACAGCAAAAGCCCTGAGACACGAATGTATTCGGCATGCTCAAGAAACAGAAGAGACCAGACTGGCAGAGCGAGGTACAGAGTGGGTGGAATTGGGGTCACAGAGGCAGCAGGGAGCCAGACCGTGGAAGGCCATAGAAAGGACTTTGGGCTTTAGTCTAAGTGTAATGGAAGGCCATTGGAAGGTGTAGAGCAGGGTGGGGACGTGATCTGGTTGACAGTATAGAGAGCTTGCATTGAGAATGCCCATGGGGACAAGAGTACAAAAAGGGAGCCCATTAAAAGGGCACAGCAGTGGTTCTACATGGGCAGATTTTATCATTTTCAGTTTTAAAACTTAGACTTTTCAATCTTCAACCTCAGACTTGACTTAAATCCAATCTAGTCCCCATTGCAGGCTCTAGCTGTATCCTTTACTCCTTGAAGTAGAAGGCTGGTGGCACAGGATCTAGCCCTTAAACACTTTCTCTCCTGCCCCTTGCCCTTGCCACCTGACCTTCAAGGCCTAGTTCCTCCAGCGTGTTGGGCAGGAAAGAGGAAGGAAAGGGATGAGTGTCTATCCTTGTGTCCATTGTGGTCCTTGCTTGGCCCACTGTGGCTGCTTCTCTGGTTAAGAGACCAGTGACACTGGGGCAGGTGTCCCCAGAGCCAGCTTTCTGCTGTGGAGGACATAGTGAGGCCCTTGGAGGGTCCTTCTGGACCTGCCACAAGTCCCCTCCCTCTAGCTCTGCTCCTTTTATTCCAAGCCCCATGGTTCTCTCCATGGCGTTTGAGCCCAGTGCATCTTACTGCTGGGGTTCACATGCCAGGCAGGCCACTGTAGGGTGGGGCACCCACAGGAAAGGTAGCCCAGCAGGCTTCCACAATGTCCACTGGAAGTACAGAGAAACTAGAGAAAATTGCCCATCCTGGCCAGGCTAAAAAGTTGGTAGGGAAGAAGGCAGATAAGATGGAACTATTTCCATCACAAGGGGATACCTAGACCCAGTTCTTTCTCAAGAATGTGGATCCCTGAACATGTCTTTGTACTTAAAAGGCTCTAGTTTTCAGTTCTGGGGTAACATCTTGTTACGAGAATTAACATTCATCACAAGAAAGGCCAAAGCAAAACATCAGTGCAACCAGTTCCCTATTTCAATTTTTATAAAACCTATGTGTTATTGTTGCTTTATATGAACCAACATATAGAGGAGATGAGAAAATGAGTACCTTTAAGTTAATGTCACACCTGTGTTTGCAAAAGATCACATTGCATTCTTTTTAGAGAAAGGGCAGTACATCTCTTGTCCTGATTTAAAGTGGTACATTAATCGCAGCTTCCACCTAGCCCTTTACGTGCGGTCTTTGGAAATGAAAAAATCACCACTGGCCCATTTGTCCAGTTTGCCTTAATTAAGGACATAATCTTTGAAAAGTGGGCAGCTCACAAAGCAACCTGACATGGGCTGTCTCTGCCCGAGGGTGTCTCCTCCCTAACCTTGTGTGTCTTGTTCCACTAAAACTTGTTAGGGGCACTGAGAACCAAAAAGAATGATAATCAAGAAAATTGCCTAAGGATTCAGTTTATGTAGAATACAATGGCCGTTGGGAAAAAAAAAAAACCAAAACACTAAACTTTCTGTAAATCAATTTTTTAAACGCTTTTTTAAAATTAATTAATTAATTAATTAACTTATTTATTTTTGGAGGCATTGGGTCTTCCTGACTCCATGCGGCCTTTCTCTAGTTGTGGCGAGTGGGGCCACTTTTTATTGCAGTGTGCAGGCTTCTCATTGTGGTGGCTTTTGTTGTGGAGCACGGGCTCTAGGCGTGCAGGCTTCAGTAGTTGCAGCACGTGGGCTCAGTAGTTGTGGTACACGGGCTTAGTTGCTCTGCAGCATGTGGGATCTTCCTGGACCAGGGTTCGAACCAGTGTCCCCTGCATTGGCAGGTAGATTCTTAACCACTGCAGCACCAGGGAAGTCCCAAATCAATTGTTGATTGGAGTGTAAAGGGAAGATAGGAAGAAAAGTAGAGAAGAGCATTTAATTCCATTCCAAACAACTTGACTTGAGAATAGAATTTTCCATGTGTGATCTAGTCTTAGAATTTGACTAGAATGTAGAGGTTCAAACCCACTGTGTGATGATGATGGTGGTGATGATGGTGATGATGATGGTGATAATTGTTTTTATGGAATTATAAAATATGCAATAAAGCATGAAAATCTTAAATGAAGGACTTCCCTGGTGGTCCAGTGGTTAAGAATCTGCCTTGCAATGCAGGGCACACAGGTTCGATCCCTGGTCGGGGAACTAAGATCCCACATGCTGCAGGGCAACTAAGCCCGTGTGCCACAACTAGAGAGCCCGCGTGCCTCAACTATAGAGCCCACATGCTCTGGACCTTGCACGCGACAACTAGAGAGAAGCCCACGCGCCACAACGAAGAGCCCACACATTGCAAAGAACCCCATATGCCGCAACTGAGACCCAACACAGCCAATAAATAAATATATAAATATATATATATATATTTTTTAAGTCTTAAATGAGAGCTTGAGGAATTTTCACTTATATAAATACCTATATGACCACCACCAGGATCAACATTTTCAGTACCCCAAAAAGTTCCTTCATACTCCCTCCCAGTCAATACCACACACATGCACAAACACCACCACCATCACCACCACCACCATCATCACCACCACAGGTACTAATCACTATTCTAACACCATAGAATTGTCTTCTTTGTTTTTGAACCTCATATAAATGGAATATGCAGAATGTACTCTTCTGCCTGACTTCTTTCGATAATTATTATGTCATAATTATTATGTCTGTGAGATTCATCCACTTTGCAGCTTGTACCTATAGTTTATTCCTTTTTATTGTTGCATTGTACATCCTTGTATGAATGTATCAAAATGTATTTATCCGATCTATTGTGATGGTAAAATTTTACAGGGATTTTTTTTTTTAAGTGTACTTGAAGGTCCTTGAAAGCTGATCCTACACTCTCATCCCACTTCCTTGTGTATTCCCTATTACTAGGACAATAGTATACTAAGTACTCCATATTTAATGGATTATTTTGTGAAAATAAAGGTTATTTTGTGTCATGGTAAAGTGAATTCCTCAGTGTTTTATGCAAAAGCACAAATTAAATTATGACATATTTCTGGATAAAAAAGGGTTTTTACCAAGTAAGTCAAAGGACAATTAAATTATTCTTTTCTGATGCCAAAACATTTGTAATCTTTTCTTTGAAGTGTAAGGAATATGTGCTGTTAGATTTAAATTAGAAAGCTTCAAATATAGATGTCAGCATTTAACCTATGGGATATGGTTTATAAATGAGTGCACTGGTTCCCACCTACCTGATGTTTATGGCAAGATTACATAAAATGAAATGAGAACGTATGGAAAATATACACACCACTTAATGAGGTTGCTAAACTGCTGGCCTAATTGCATGATTTTATGTTTCTCTCCATTCTTTCAATGTGAACAAATCAGCTTTTTAAAAAATACAGTGATTTGTTCCTACCATCTCTGTTATTCAGCAACAAGATTAGAAAAATACATTAACTTACAATATAAATATCAATTGCACGTTCAACAAGAGTCAATGTTCTTTTCTTTCCTTCACTGACTCCATGTGGTTGGAATCACAACAAAAGCACAGTTCAGTTAAATTGATTGTTCCTCCATGTTTCAGGAAGACCAAAATTTTCACCCACATGCAAAAGTAAATTTCTTTGATCTCCCTCTTTTAGTCATTTTTGCCATTGTGGTTCATGCTAGCCAAGATAAAAACAATGGATTTTTACAACTTTCCACCCAGAAGTGATTTAGAGGATCATGTGATCCAATCACTTCACCTAATGGATGAACATTTTAAGTCTCAGAGAGGCTCTTGTGACTTGCTCGGGTCGATGGCATACTGGGACCCCAACCTCTGTGTCCTGTCTGCTAACATGTCATTGCCCCAGCTGAGTCACTGGGTTGGGTCCCATGTTTAGGGACAGGACAGGGTGATCTGTCCATGATGGGAGGGTGCTGCAAAGGGAAGGGTGAATAACTGAGGCCATCGTAGCCATCTGCCACACTGCTTCACATTCCTTGAGGGTAGGGACCATTTCTTATCTAACTTCTAATCCTCAAGGCTCAGTATGGTGCTTGGAACATACTGAGGTAGTAATAAATGTTTGCTTAGCTAAAAATGAATGGCCCTGCAAGCCACCGAGTGGCTGGAACCAGAACCAGTGAGTCATTTTTTACTTCTTTTGCAGCCTCACATTACACCTCAAGCAGTCAGTAAGTAATATTGATTGACTCTGTTTTATAAATATCTCTTAAATCATTCTTCTTTCCATTCAAGACTCAGCTTCTCTAACCCCTCCAGGAGAAATTAAGCTTCTTATGTTTCCCCAAAGCACCTTATACATTTCTATTTTATAGCACTTGCCTCATTGGTTAGAGTTATCTGTTTGTCTGTTTCACCTTAAAGGAGTGTGAAACTCCGGTGGACAAAAAATCAGGATTCCAACTCTTTTTCTTGCAAAAGAAATAACAGTATATATTTTTAAAATAGGTAATACAGGCACAAGATACAAAATTCAAAAGTAAGGACTACTTCCCACCCACAAGGCTTGAAGTACCAGGAGGCATTCATATTCCTGTGCCTATGAGTCTTACCATACCAACTTGTATAAATGTATTCTTTCTACTTCTTACAGGCTATACTGCTTTTTAAATTTAGTCTATTTTGGAAATGATATCCACACTTGTACAGCAGCCTTAATCCTTTTAATGGTTTCATATCATTCCATTGTATGGATGTGCCATAATTTATATCAGTACAATTAATTACTACTCTTTGCTATAAGCAATGTTGAAAGTAATATGTTTTCACTTCTTCCCCATTCCTCTTCCTCCTCTTCACCACCCAAAACTTAGTTACTTACGTTATTTTGTTAGTGTTTATGTTTGTAGCTTTAAATATATCTTCACTTCTGTTACTTGCTTTATTGGTCTATAATAATATCTTTGACACTGGCTGTAATGATTATCAGTATAGTTATACTACTTTCCACCTTTTCTCATTCTTCCTTTCCTGGATGTTACTTATATTATTCCTACATTTTCAGGGTTTGGTTGGCATTTGATTTAGTCTTAGTCTTATGATTAAATGGATTCCCTGGTAGTCCATTTGCTCTATTTTCTCCATTTAAAACTTGGTTTGCTGAAATTTGTCCTCTAGTATCTTTTAAACAGATTGTGGGATTCCTAGTTCCTAATGATTGCATGTCAAGATGTCTGTTTGTTCACTGTATACTTGAATGATTGTCTTTATATAAAATTCTTGGTTTACCTTGTCTTTCCTTCAGGACCTTATAGGACTTGCTTCTAGCATCTAATGTTGCTGTGACAAAGTCTGAGGCCAGCCTAATGTTTTCCCCATGAAAGGTGATTAATTTATGTATCCACATCCACAAAGAATTCTTTATTTATCTTTCAAGTCAGATAATCATATTAGAATATTTTTGCATCAGTGGTAATATTTAGTGGTGAGCGATGGCATGCCTTTTTAAGGTTTAGATTCAAAGTTACAATGTCTGGAATATTTTCTTGGGTATCATTAAATATTTTATGTTATATTATTTCAGTTCTCTATTTTATTTATTTAAAATATTTTAATGGCATTATAATTGACTTACAATCTTATATTAGTTTCAGGTATACAACATAGTGATTTGATATTTTTATACATTACAAAATGATCAGCACTATAAGTCTAGTTATTATCTGTCACCATACAAAGTAATTACAGTATTATTGACAATATTCTTTATGTTGTACATTATATCACTGTAATGTATTTATTTTCTAACTGGAAGTTTGTACCTCTTAATCCCCTTCACCTATTTCATTCAACCCCCCACCTATCTCCCCTTGGGCAACCACCAGTTTGTTCTATCTATGTGTCTGTCTCTATTTTGTTATGTTTCTTCTTTTGTTTTGCTTTTTAGAATCCACATGGAAATGAAATCATATGGTATTTGTCTTTCTCTCTCTGACTGATTTCAGTTAGCATAATACCCTCTAGGTCCATCCATGTCATCAAAAATAGCAAGATCTCATTCTTTTTTATGGTTAATATTCCATTAACCACATCTTCCTTATCCATTAATTTACCAATAGACACATGGGTTGCTTCCATATCTTGGCTAGTGTAAATAGTGCTGCAATGAACATAGGGGTGCACATATCTTTTAAAATTTGTCTCTTTATTTTCTTCAAAAAAAAATACCCAGAACTGGAATTGCTGGATCATACAGAATTTCTAAATTTTAAAATAGGAGAAAGAACAGCAATACTTTCAATCTTCTAACTCAGTTTTCTTTTCATTTCCCATGTCTAATATGCTTAATAACTAATTGCTAAAAGATAAAGAAGGAAGGGAGGAATATTAGTTTCTTATTGCTGTTGTATCAAATTACTTATAATCTTAGTGGCTTAAAACAACATACATTTATTATCTCACAGTTCTGTAGGTTAGCAGTCTGAAATGGGTCTCCCTGGGTTAAAATCAAGGTGCCAGCAAGGCTACCCCCGACTTCTAAAGGCTCCAGGGGAGAATCCATTCCCTTGCCCATTCTACCTCCTAGAGGCAGCCCACATTCCTTGGCTCATGGGCTCCTTCCTCCGTCTTCAGAATCAGCAACAGAAAGTAATGCACTTTTCACATGGCATCATTCTGACCTTCTTTTCTCCCTCCCTTTTCCACCCTTGAGAACATGTGTGATTACATTGGGCCCACTTAGATAAGCTATAATAATCTCCCAAATCTCAAAAATTTTAATTTAATCATATCTGCAAAGTCCCTTTTTCCATGTAAGGAAAGATATTCATAGGTCCTAGAGAGAAAGACATGGACTCCTTGTGGAGGGAACATTATTCTGTCTACCACAGAGGAGGAAAAAGCAGTGTAGGAAAAAGTAAGTCACCCATTCTTATGCAAATGTAATTCTGTACTGCAATAATGAGTTCCTATTAATAAGATCTTTAAATTTTCACAGTGATAAGCACCTGGACTATCTGTGAGATAAGTGAAAACCTTGTACCTTTCAGAGCAAGGTTGAAAATTATATTGTGGCTCAAATAAGCAGGAAGATGCCTTGATTAATCTTGTATCTAGGAGGAATAAAATATATGATTAAAATATATTATTTGAAAAGTCTGTTAAAGCATTTCCTAGATGTTCTGGTTATCAGTGTAGTAAGTAGTATAAGAGGTTAAGTATAAATATAAAATTAAGTTTAAATTTAAAATAGCATATACAGTTTAAATATAAGAATAATATGTGAATTAAAATATACCATATAATAGAAAAGCTGGTAAATATAAAGGATTCATAAACACTAAACTTTGAGAGTAAATGAGGAAATGTTTCAGATTTATGAGATGAAAAGAGGCTTTTCTAAACTTGGTTTTTGAAATCTATGTTTATCATGGGAAATAAGATGAAACAAATGAGAAACTTTTTTTTTCACAGCTTTATTGGAGTATAAATGCTTTACAATGTTGTGTTAGTTTCTGCTTTATAACAAAGTGAATCAGCTATATGTATACATATATTCCCATATCCCTTCTGTCTTGAGCCTCCCTCCCACCCTCCCTATCCCACCCCCTAGGTCATCACAAAGCACCTAGCTGATGTCTCTGTGCTATGCAGCTTCTTCCCACTAGCTATCTGTTTTACATTTGGTAGTGTATATATGTCAGTGCCACTCTCTCACTTCATCCCAGCTTACCCTTCACCCTTGTGCCCTCAAGTCTATTCTTTACATCTGCAGCTTTATTCCTGCCCTACCACTAGGTTCATCAGTACCGCTTTTCAAGTATCCATATATATGAGTTAGCAAACAGTATTTGTTTTTCTCCTTCTGACTTACTTCACTCTGTATGACAGATTCTATGACAGAGTTTGGGAGACTGAATGAACATTAAGTGCAATGCCTACTTCTCACATGGACCAGTCTGAATTCATTTAAAATGATGAAGCATAGTAAGATACCACTATTAGAGAGAACCACTAATATCAATTCTCTTCTGGGCACACAGAAAAATTACATTTCTCATCCCTGTAAAGGGTATACAGGGCTGTGATTTAATTCTGGCCAATGGACTATAAGAAACAGTGACAAGTGTCATTTCTGACCTGAGAAAGTTAAGATCCTTGGAGACTTCCAGTGTGTTCTTCCTCTGCTGTGGTCCTCTGAAAGGTACGTATTACATTAAAACAGTCATAAGATGGAAGCAAGCTGGATCTCTGAGTCTCCTCTTAGAAAGGAGATGTCATGGAGTTCTGCTGGTCCCACAGCAGATTTTCCATAAGTAAGAAATAGACCTTTGTTGAGGTCACTGGGGTTCCTGGTTCATTTAACCAGGATAGGACATGTTGTAGTAGGATAACAAACTATTCTGATGAATGTAGAAGCTGAAACTGGAAGTAGGGTGTCACCATAACAAAAACTTAAAAGACTTGGTAGAGGCTTATCAGTCAATGGGTAGGTGGTAAGGTAATATGTATCTGAGTCTGGAGAGACAGTTATGCATGTGTGCAGGAGCAAAATATTTGTTAAAATGCTTGTCAGAGACAACCTTGGAGATATTTTAGATTTCTATCACTGATGAAACAAACTTCCACAAACTTAGACTTAAAACAACAAAATTTTATTATTTTAAAGTTCTGTTAGGTCAGAAGTCCTACACAAATCTCACCAGACTATCATCAAGGTGGCATCAAGCTGCATTTTGTTTTTCAGATCACATATCCTTGCTCAGTTGGGTTATTGGCAGAATCCAGTTCCTTGCAGAATTCCAGTTCCTTGTAGGATTAAGGTTTACATTTCCTTGCTGGCTGTGAACTAAGTGTTATTCCCAGTATTAGAGGCCTCCACATTCCATGACCCGTGGCCCCCTTCCTCCATCACCAAAACTAGCAAGGGCAGGTATAGTCCTCATGTCGATTGTCTTTGACTCAACTCTTCTGCTTCCCTCTTTTACTTTTAAGAACTCACATGACTAGATTGGGGCCATCTAGATAGTGCAAGATAATTGCCCAGGTAAGGTCCAGGATTAACAATGCTGTTCCATCTGCAATCTTAATCTCCCTTTGCCATATAAAATAGCATTTTCCCAGATTTCCAGGATTAGGGTATCGACATCTTTTGGAGTCATTAGTGTGCCTAAGACAAGAGGCATGTGAGCCTAATGGGCTTGCACTCCAGGGGTAGAAACTGGAAAATAGAACTTTAGTTATTGATTGCTGTTGGCTGCATTTGGTAAAGGTGTTACAGGAAAGAGATGAGCTCCGAAACCAACTGCCAATTTGCAAGTAGAAATGAGAAAAACTAGAAAGATTCCTGAAATTCAGAGCCTTGAAGGTTTGGAAAAGGCTTCTGTTTCGAGTTCCCAAAGAAAGACATGGGTTCTCAAAATAGATCTCACGTAATAAAAAAATACCAGGATAAACTCCAATTGATTAAAGGACCTTAAGGCAAAGACTGAGTACATAGCACCCAGTAAAACTATTGAGTTTGACAAAATGACTCAAGGCAAAGATTAAAGTATGTGGGCACAGCTAACATCATAGTCAATGATGAAAAACTGAAAGCCATCCCTCTAAAATCAGGAACAAGACAAGGATGCCCACTCTCACCACTTCTATTTAACACAGTATTGGAAGTCCTAGTCAGAACAGTCAGGCAAGGAAAAGAAACAAGAGGAATCCAAATTGGAAAGGAAGAAGTAAAACTGTCACTAATTGCAGATGACATCATTTTATATGTAATAAACCCTAAAGACTACACACACACACACACACACACACACACACAAACCTATTGGAAATAATAAACAAATACAGTAAAGTTGCAGAGTATAAAATCAACATACAAAAATTGGTTGCTATATACTAACAATGAACTAGCTGAAAGAGAAATTAAGTAAGCAACCCAATTACAATCACAGCTAAAGGAATAAAATATCTAGGAAAAAAATTAACCAAGGAGGTGAAAGGCCTATAAACTGAAAACTGTAAGACATTCTTGGAAGAAATTGAAGAAGACACATATAAATTGAAAGATATTCCACACTCATGGATTGGAAGAAGTAACATTGTTAAAATGTCCATACTACACAAAGCAATCTACTATCAAATCCTTATCACAATCCCTATCAAAATTCCAAGGACATTTTTCATAGAAATAGAATAAAAAATTCTTAAAATTTATATGGAACCACAAAAGACATTGAATAGTCAAACCAATCCTGAGAAAAAAGAGCAAAACTGGAAGTAATCATACGCCCAGATTTCAAACTATTTTAAAAAGCTATAGTAATCAAAACATCATGGTATTGGCAGAAAAACAGATACATAGATCAATGGAACAGAACTGAGAGCCCAGAAATAAACACATGCATACATAGACAATTAATATTCAATAAAGGAGAAAAGAACACACAATAGAAAAAGGATAGTCTCTTCAATAAATGGTGTTGGGAAAACTGGACTACTACATGCAAAAGCAATGAAACTAGATCACTATCTCACACCATACCCAAAAATCAATCCCAAATAGATTAAAGACTTGAATGTAAAACCTGAAACCATAAAACTTAAACATTTTTTTAATTGAAATATAGTTGATTTACAATGTTGTGTCAGTTCCAGGTGTATAGTAAAGTGATTCATATATATATATATGATGTCAAAAAATTCGTTCGGTGTTTTCCCTAAGATGGCTCTAGTAGTGCTTAGTTTTCTTTAACGTCATTCAAAACAATTTTGTTAGATTGTATTGTGACAGCTGTCATAGCAGCATGCATTTTAAAAAAACATCAAAATTGGTGAATTTTTGTGTAGCCATTTTAATATTGAAGATGGAAGAAAAAAAGCAACATTTTCGGCATATTATGCTTTATTATTTCAAGAAAGGGAAAAACACAACTGAAACGCAAAAAGAGATTTGTTCAGTGTATGGAGATGGTGCTGTGTCTGATTGGACGTGTCAAAAGTGGTTTGTGAAGTTTCGTGCTGGAGATTTCTTGCTGGACAATGCTCCACAGTTGGGTAGACCAGATGAAGTTGATAGTGATCATATCGAGACATTAATTGAGACCAGTCTATGTTACACCATGTGGGAGATAGCCGACATACTCAAAATATCCAAATGAAGCATCGAAAATCATTTGCTCCTGCTTGGTTATGTTCATCGCTTTGATGTTTAGGTTCTTTATAAGTTAAGCGAAAAAAACCTTCTTGACTGTATTTCTGCATGTGATTCTCTACTTAAATGTAGTGAAAATGTTCCGTTTTTAAAACAAATTGTGATAGGTGATGAAAAGTGGGTACCGTAGAATAATGTGGAACAGAAGTGATTGTGGGGCAATGAAATGAACCACCAGCAACCACACCAAAGACCGGTCTTCATCCAAAGAGGTGATGATGTGTATATGGTGGGATTGGAAGGGAGTCCTCTATTATGAGTTCCTTCTGGAAAATGAAACGATTAATTCCAACAAATACTGCTCCTAATTAGACCAACTGAAAGCAGCACTCCACGAAAATCATCCAGAATTAGTCAACAGAGAACACATAATCTTCCATCAGGATAAAGCAAGACCGCATGTTCCTTTGATGACCAAGCAAAAACTGTTACAACTTGGCTGGGAAGTTCTGATTCATCTGCCGATTTCATGAGACATTTCACCTTCGGATTTCCATTGATTTGGGTCTTCACAAAATTCTCTTAATGGAAAAAATTTCATCTCCCTGGAAGACTGTAAAGGCACCTGGAACAGTTCTTTGCTCAAAAAGATAAAAAGTTTTGGGGAGATGGAATTATAAAGTTGCCTGAAAAATGGCAGAAAGTATTGGAAAAAACAGTGACTATGTTGTACAATGAAGTTCTTGGTGAAAATAAAACTTTGTCTTGGGCTTCCCTGGTGGCGCAGTGGTTGAGAATCCGCCTGCCGATGCAGGGGACACGGGTTCGTGCCCCGGTCTGGGAAGATCCCACATGCCGCGGACCGGCTGGGCCCGTGAGCCATGGCCGCTGAGCCTGCGCGTCCGGAGCCTGTGCTCCGCAAGGGAGAGGCCACAACAGTGAGGCCCGCGTACCACACAAAAATTAAAAAAAAAAAAAAAAAAATTTGTCTTTTATTTTTACTTAAAAACCAGGGAACTTTTTGGCCAACCCATATATTCTTTTCTAGATTCTTTTCCATTATAGGTTATTACAAGATATTGTGTATAGTTCCCTGTGCTATACAGTGGGCCCTTGTTGGGGAAACCATAAAACTCCTAGGAGAAAACATAGGCAGTACTCTCTTTGACAGTGGTCTTAGCAATATCTTTCTAGGTATGACTCCTCGGGCAAGGTAAACAAAAGCAAAAGTAAACAAATGGGATGAAATCAAATTAAAAATATTCTGCACAGAAAAGAAAACTATCTACAAAAGAAAAAGACAACCTACTGAATGGAAGAAGATATTTGCTAATGATAAATCTGATAAGGGGTTAATATCCAAAATATAAAGAACTGATACAACTCAACAACAACAACAAAAACAACCTGATTAAAAAATGGGCAGAGTTGTTGAACAGACATTTTTCCAAAGAGGCATGACACTGAGCGAGTGAAGTGAAACAGGCTTAGGAATCACAACCAAGAAAACCTCGATTGTGGGTCATCAGTCACATGGAACTGATTGCAGGTAAATAGATCATAAGCCTGCTAGTTTTTTGAGAGAAATATATTGCCAAGAAAACACAAATCTTTGACTATTTCGGATATAAAGCAACTTTTGAGTCCCTAAGGAGAGTCTATTCTCAAATGCCAATCTCAAATGTGGCTGAAAAGGATGAGGGGATAAGAAGAAGTGCCGGAAGTCAGAGCTCATGGCCACAGACCCCAGGAACAGGCTGCTGAACAAGGAACATTATCCACCCAAGGCAGGGCTGACACTTGTTTCAGGCACCAAATTTGTACGGCTGCCCCCAAACGCAGTAATGACGTATGTTTCAAAACATTTACGAATATTTAAAATTAATTAAATGGATATTTTATTATTAAAATTTAATGTTTAATATCTTGTTTTAAATATTTCAAAATTTCCTTAAAAATAAAAAATCATGCAGAGGAACCCATGATAAATATCAGCACTTTAAATTAAGACAGAATCCATAGACTGAGATTAGGCTGGATGAATGAAGCACTCGCTCTCAGAGTTGTACAAGTCTCTCTTCTCTGTTGGAAGCCATGAGCTAAGATGATGAAGCCACAGTGTGGAAGCAGACACCACTTGGACATATGCTGCCTTAAAGAGTCACCAGAGCCTTACTAGAGTTCGCATGAGTAAAAGATACATTTTTGATGTGCTAGACTACTGAATTTTTTAACGTTAATTTGTCACCTTGGCCTAAGCAACTCTATCCTGACTAGTCAGAAAGTAGCCAGTAAGTTCTAGAATATTTCCAGGCTGCCATTAGGAGTGGGGGGAGCATATCAGCCCAGAACATTTGAAGTTGCACCTGGAAAAAATGGAAATCATTTCATGTTTTTACGCCTCTTCTTTGAGACTGTTCAGTTACATGTGTATATTTTTAAGAGACTAGGAGGAAAAACTATAAAAATGAACATTTGCACTTGTTACATAACGTTTAAGAAATACAGTGATGCTGAAGAAATAAGATGGATTCTAGAAGAAGGTTCTCTTACCTCAGAACCTTTCCAAATACAGTCAAGTTTATTTGTGAATAAATCAGATGAGGTATTGCCAAATATCAGCCTTCTAATTAGTTATAAAATAAACTATTTTACAGAATCTTAGTTTGAGCAACGTGATGGCCCAATATATTGTTTCACGTTGAGATGATTGAGAAGGAACAGGAGAAAGGCTGATTTTCCCAGTTTCTCACTGATTTCCATTTTATAGATGATTATCTTTTGAGATTCACTAATTAGGTACTAAACTCAGTGTGCAACTAACCCCTGTCATCATCACTAAATTTCACTCCACAGGTATAACTCACTTTACTCAGTGATATATTCCTGAAGTTCTATAACATGTGAATTTTTTGCTGTCAAACATTTATTTATGTTTGAGAGCTGTTTTATCTTCTTTCTTATTAATCTTTAAATGGTAACATCTTTTAAGCTAATAAATTTCTCTAGCCCCTGGTTAATCTGCTCAGGAGTTAAAGATCTAAATAAACATTTAAATATACTAGGATGGTTCTTCTTTTATCATTATACAGTGGAATCACTGATCACTGCTGATTGATGATGATGATGATGATGATTTTTGGTTTTTATTTTTGTATATCCACAAACTTCTTAAGAACCTTCGGTATTTAGAAGTCCAGGAACAGAAACAATTGGGAATAGTACCTGAATACTTGGGCAGCTGCCCACGCAACTATCCAAAGCAGTTCCTTTTTAAAGTTATGCCTCTGAATTCAAAAGGGAAAAAACCTCAGTAAAGACCTGGCTTCTCTTGAATACGCTTTTCCAACGGTTCGTAGCCTTGGAAGATCTACAACTGTGGAGCCCTCAGGAAAATATATGTTATGGTCTCAAAAAAGGATAGGAATAGACAATTTACAGAAGAATTAGACAAGGGGAAAATGTTTGGCCCCGTTTGTGGTAATTGAATAAATGTAAAAATTTAAAACAAAATAGTATCTTCCACTCATCGACCTGGCAAAGACTTTCTTAAATGACCATACTTAATACAGACAAAGAGACACTCTCTAATCTGGTTGGTGGGATTATAAATTTTCCCAAAAATAATTTGCAACACTTATTACACTCTGTCACTGTAAGTTCACTTATAAAGTAGTCTCTTCAAAACATGAGGACAATATCTAATATTCTAAAACATTCATTTCAATGAATAATGAGTTCTGAAAAGTAAAAAACTGAGCCTATAAAGGCTAACAATACAAGCATGCTTTTATGCATTTAAAGCAGTAAGGATTCCTTGCAAAAGTTGAGCTTTTGATGTCTCTGATCTGGACAAGTTGTAAAACCTTGAGCAAAACATTTCGTCTCTCTGAATACTAGTGTCTCATCTGAAAAATAGGAACAATAATACCGAAGAATCATAGATGTTGCATGACAAAGAGCTTCTTACAGGGGCTTCCCTGGTGGCGCAGTGGTTGAGAGTCCGCCTGCCGATGCCGTGGAGCGCCTGGGCCCGTGAGCCATGGCCGCTGAGCCTGCGCGTCCAGAGCCTGTGCTCCGCAACGGGAGAAGCCCGCATACCACAAAAAAAAAAAAAAAAAAAAAAAGAGCTTTTTACAAAACTCTCTCCATTTTTGTTTTTCTCTAAGCAGGCATATTTTTATGTTCTAGAGTTATACGTCTAATACAGTAGTTATTAGCCATATATAACTATTTCGATTAAATTTATTAAAACTAAATAAAATTTGAAATTTAGCTCCTTAGTCACACTAGCCAATTTCAAACGCTCAGTAGCCACGTGTTGACGGTGGCTACCGAGTCGGACAGCATGCATATAGAACATTTCATTACCTCAGAAGGTTCTTTAAGATCACGTTATTATTCTAGAGCCCTATTTTATTTAAAATAGAAAAACTAATTGAAAATACTAAGGCAAGAAAAAGATAGTAGTACATGACAAAAATGTTCCTAATGTAGATAAACGTAGGCACTCAGCACACATTGTTATGTACATGTATTTATTTTATTTTAATTTATTAAAATTTTTATTGGAGTATAGAGTAGTTGATTTACAATGTTGTGTTGGTTTCAGGTGTACAGCAAAGTGAATCTGTTATACATATACATATATCCACTCTTTTTTAGATTCTTTTCCCATATAGGCCACTACAGATTATTGAGCTGAGGTCCCTGTGCTATACAGTAGGTCCTTATTAGTTATCTATTTTATATATAGCAGTGTGTATATGTCAATCCCATTCTTCCAATTTATCCCTCCCCTCCCTTATCCCCTGGTAACCATAAGTTTATTTTCTACATCTGTAACTCTATTTCTGTTTTGTAGGTGAGTGAGTTCATTTGTACCCTTTTTTTAGATTCCACATGTAAGTGATATTGTTTGATATTTGTCTTTCTCTGTCTGACTTACTTCACTCAGTATGGCAATCTCTAGGCCCATCCATGTTGCTGCAAATGGTATAATTTCATTCTTTTTTATGGCTGAGTAATATTCCATTGTATATATGTACCGTATCTTCTTTATACATTCCTCTGGTGATGGCTATTTAGGTTGCTTCCATGTCCTGGCTATTGTAAATAGTGTTGCAATGAACATTGCAGTGCATGTATGTTTTTGAATTATGATTTTCTCTGGATATATACCCAGGAGTAGGATGGCTGGTTCACATGGTAGCTCTATTTTTATTTTTTTTTAGGAACATGCATACTGTTCTCCATAGTGGCTGTACCAATATACATTCCCACTAACAGTATAGGAGGGTTCCCTTTTCTCCATACCCTCTCCAGAATTTATTGTTCCTAGATATTTTTGATGATAGCCATTCTGACTGGTGTGAGGTGATACCTCATTGTAATTTTGATTTGCATTTCTCTAATAATTAGTGATGTTGAGCATCTTTTCATGTGTTTTTAACCATCTGTATGTCTTCTTTGAAGAAATGTCTATTTAGATATTCCACCCATTTTTTGATTGGGTTGTGTATTTAGACACTATACTTTGATTTCTAGAATTATTCCTAAAATTTATGCAGGAAAAAATAGTAGGTTTGATTATAGCAGAAGAATGATCATATTAGAAGCACTAGGACATAAATGTGATTATGAAACTTTCATTGCTTGCCAGTAGAGTTTCTTCATTTGTCTTATGTTACTTTGGATAGAAGTTATTGCTCAGTTACTTATGATCAACTTAGCTTAAAATACGTTACTAAGTTCTTATTGGACATATTACCCTGGTTGAATAACCCTATGAATTTTGTTCCCCAATTAACATAGAATTTTCATGTCACCTCAGTGAATAAAATTAGATTCAATAGGGAAGTTTTTGAAATGATAAGGATATTTAAGTGTGTACCATATTTGGATGCCTTCTTCCATGTTATTGACACAGACAGTATTGGAGTTATTTTTCCATACATATCTCCCTCCACAAATATCTAAAATATCCTTAGATGCAAAAAATACCATGATAAGTCAATCTTTGACTATTTCATGTTACTTCTCTTGTGGGTCTGTCAGATTAAAATTTTGCTTTTATATTTTTTATAGAGTTTGTAATAAATTATTTATAAAGTTTACTTTAAATTTTTTAAAATCAATAGAAACAATAAGAATCCAAACACCAGAAGTTTCAGAGCAGAGATTCATCTCCAGAGAACCCCCAAATTGTCCTCTCTTTCCCAATTTGTTTCAAAGTGTGAAATGGGGCAGCATGTGGTTGTTGGAGGAGCATTTCTTCTTCTTCTTTTTTGTGCCTAATATCATTATTATTTTTACTACTTATTGCTTAATTGTTCACTTAAACAATTCTCAGTTCACAGGAAGAACACAACCCATGTAGACACGTACTTATATGTAAAATAAGATTTGGTTCTTTTGACATCAAGGAAGACCAAGAGCATTTCTTAACCTACCAATTTTATACAGTCAATCCAGCTTTGAGATCCACACTGAACCACCATTTGGTTTCATTCCTTCTGGACTTGAGTCCTGGCTAGCTTCCCTTCCTGTTGCTCACCCATTTTTCCATGTCTAGGTCCACCTCCAGGTTTTCCATGTAGCCAGAGACACTAAATTTGGTTTCACAGACTCACTTACCTGGATTTGAATGGCTCAGGTTCTTTCTATTCTGAGGATCTGGAGAAAGACTTAAATTCTTGGAGCCTCACTTACTCACCTACAACAGGGGAAAAATGAAAGCACTTCATCTGTAGATTGTTTTAAGGGTTAAATGAGAAACAAACTGTTCAGCATTGTTCCTGGCACCTACAAGTATTCAATCTTAGCTGTCAAGACTTTCTTCACCCCTCCCCCCCATTTCCACCACTCATTTCCATAGCTACCATCTAGCCACAGATTTGGATTCCCTATGATTCTGATTCTAGCAGGCAGGTGTGCTGACAGTGTATAAAATGTTATGCACACTAGAAAGACTTACCTCTCATACTCTTGTTAGTTTGAGAGCTAGGAGTCCGTCCTTTGAGGCTGAGCTATTGCATGTACCAGCAAAACTGTAAGTTCTGAAAATGCATATTTTGGACCAGCCCCTAAAATAGAATGACCAAATAAGACACTCACTATACTATCAAGCGGAGTGATCAGCCTTCCTAGATAAGCCCACTCTCTTGAGTTGTCTTAGCTACAGCTGACACAACAGCCAGTTTTGTAATTCATTTATATCCATCATCCTATATCCTGACTGATTTTTATCATAAGGATGCATCCATATTTACCACTAATCTTTTTGCTTTCCAAATATTTTGTATCACTCCACCACAGAAATGACCCAATAAGAGTTAAATCTCAAAAAGAGCAAAGCAAAACAAAAAAACTTTACCCATCGGAGTTAAAAGAAGCACCTGGAGCCACTATCCACATTAAATGCCCCAGACAAAATCGTGGACCAAAATTTCCACTCTTGTGTCCTTTCCCTGTCTCCACAACCATCTTTCTGACCCTACATTTCTATTTGGTGACTATGCTTTCTCTACTTTTCCCCTTCCCCCATCAAAGACTGCCTTAAAGGGGGGAAAAATCCAATAACCTCACTCACATTAAGATGTAATTTAGTAATTCCCTGCAAGGCTTAATAGAGTCTCTCCCATGGGGGATTTATATTTTAATGTGGACCAAAGGACCTCATCTATAAAAGTATAATTTCAGGGATCAGAAAAGTCATTCAAGGAGGCTGTAGGTATTTCTCGGGCTTACATGTGTCAGATCCTGAGCTGTGGGACACAGCAAGGTCTGTGAGGAGCAGACAGGAGCTGAGGACCAGGCAGAACATTGTGGATGCTCCTGCATGAGCCAGGGCAAAGTGGGGGGTGGAGCATGGGATGGGATGGCTCAGTGGCAGGGAGAGGTCAGTGGTCCAGCTCCTCCAGGTGTGTCCTATGGGAGGCCCAAGAAGACAAAGCCTGTTGGGCTCCTGGCAGACAGGATGGGAACCTGGCAACAGGCAAAATGCAGACAGGCAGACAAGGAGACAGCAGTGTCAGAAAGCATGGACTCAACTAAGGATTTGGAACTTAAGGCAGGCTCAGTTTTTCAGAGGAACAGGATGAAAAATTCTGAAGTTGAGTCCAAGAGGCATGGGAGCACCAGCCTGGAAACCAGAGTCAGGAATCACTGTGGTCTTTGTAGCACCAGAGACCTTTGCTTCAGTGCTCACTCAAAAGCAGCTAGATCCAGTTCAAATGGTTTGGAACAAGCGGGCCATGGTTTTGATCCAGACAGACACTTAACTTGCCTCATTTGCACACTCCTGGCCTCATCTGTTCTCCAGAACTGACCTCCACTCACTTCTCAACTCAGGATTTTTGGAGCATCTTGCTGCTGACCTTTCTGTGCTCTGGCTCCCATTTCTGTGTCTCACCAGCTAACTTCCCTGCATTCTCGATATCTGGCACTAATTCCAGCGTCTCAGACACACTTCCCTTAGAGTAACTTATGTTGCACACAGAGTAACCAAGAGATGCCTCTGACAGTGTCCAAATCCTTTCCCTATTCCCAAACCAAGCTTAGCCTATTTCATCTCAATTACCTTCAATGAAAGCCCTGAAGAAACTTACTGCAGGGAGAACCTGCTCCATGCATGGTAGTTAAAGATATGATGAGGAAGTCTGTCTAGTAGCCTGAGCCTTTTGCCACTAAGAAGATAAGATGCAGAGCCCCAAATCCACTGTCTCAATCAGCCTTTCTGCTATGTCAGGGTCTACTCCAGATGCCATAGGTCTCCCTGGACCAGGCAGCAAATTTGGGGAACACTTTGAGGTTCTATTCATTTGGGGGCTTAGAGGCTGTATTAGTCAGTTTTTAAAAACTGCAATAATGCTGCATAATAAACAGCCCCCAAATCTCATTGACTTAGAGGAACAAATATTTTGTGCCCGGATGCCTGTCCAGGAGCTTGCTGGACCAGCTCTGCTTCAGACTGAAGTATAGGATTAGATCTACTCCCATGTCTTTCATTTTAGGACCCAGGCTGAAGGAATGGAGACTACTTGGCCCATGTTATTCTCATGGCAAACGACAGGAGTGCAAGAGAACAATCCAAACTATATGAGTACATGCAAAACCTTTAACATACATGGTATAGATTGTATCTGCTCACATTCCATTGGCCAAAGCAGCACATATGGTCAAATCCATACAGTGTAGAGTAGTATTCCCTGCTCATAGTGAACCATGGCATGTGCCCAGAGCAAATATATAATTGTGAAAAAAAATTAATACAATCTACAACACTGGACTATACAGTGATAATAACAACAATAAAATAATAGGAGAAAGAGGAGAAGGAGGCAGAAAAAGAGAAGGTGTATCTTTTGACCCTTTGTCAAGCACTTTCTTTGGATTAGCCGGTGGCCTAAACACTCTGCATGCATTATCTCATCCATCCTATCGACAAATCACAAAAGTAAACATCTTTTCATCCTTCATTTAATAGATGAAGAACCTAAGCAACAGAGAGTCTAAGTAAACAAGTAACAACAGCAACAGAAATAATGATGAGTTCATAATTATTGAGCATTATGTCAATTTTAGACTTTTTCTGCTATAAGTAATAGAAAATTGAACTGACATAGCTTCAATGATACCATTAATTGTTTACTGTGCAAAAAAATCCAGAGGTAGGGGATTCTAGGTTTCATGAGCTCAGTGATTCATTAGTATCTGCAAAGACCCAGGGGCTTCCTTGTTTCTGTCTTATCACCCTCAGCATGGTGATATTGCTCACCTCATGTTACCAAGATGGCTACAGCAATTCCACACTTCACATGCAGATGACAACTTCTAAAACATCCCTATCATGTATCCCATTATTAAAGCCTTCACAAAATACATCCCCACATATCTCATTGGCCAGAATTACATCACATACCTATGACTAAATCAATCACTTGACAAGAGGTAAACAAATCAGAGTGATTTAGACAATTTATTTATCCCTGTAGGCTTAGGAGAATCCTGGTCTTCTAATGGTCATGGTCTTCTGAGGGAGGTCAATAAAACTGGGATTCTATTAATGAGGGAGAAAGGGAAGAAAGGCGGTTGGATAGGAACCCAAAATATCTCTCACTATCTCTTACCATGTACCAGCCACTGTGCCGAGCATCTTTCTGTATCAACTCATCAAATACTCCCAAAGACTCTGTAATTAATAAGCTGTTATTAGACTCAAGTAGATTGCTTTTGTTGCTTGTGTTTTTGGTATCATACCCCCAAAATTATTGTAAGATCAATGTCAAGTAGCTTCTTCTATGAATTTTATGGTTTCAAGTCTTATGTTTAAGTCGATTTTGAATTAATTTTGTAAGTGGTATAAGATAGAGATTCAATTTTATTCTTTTGCATGTGGTTATCCAGTTTTCATAACATAATCTGTTGAATAGACTATGCTTTGCCCATTGAGTGTTCTTGGCTCCCTTGTCAAACATTAACTGATCACATGAGAGCTCAAATTTTATTCCATTGGCCTCTGTGTCTATTTTTATTCTGGTACTGTACTATTTTCATTACTATAGCTTTGTAGTATAGTTTGAAATCAGGAGATACGATGCTTCCAGCTTTGTTCTTCAGTATTGCTTTGGTTATTCAGGGTCTTTTGTGATTCCACATAAATTTTAATGTTGTTTGTTCTATTTCTGTGAAAAAATCCATTGGAATTTTGATAGAGATTGCATTGAATCTATAGACGTTTTGGATGGTATGGACATGTTAACAATATTAATTCCTTTGATCCATGAACACAGGATATCCTTTCACTTGGTTGTGACTTCTTCAAGTCTTTCATTTTTTTGGTTAAATTTATTCCTTTAAATTTATTCCTAAAAAAAAATTTATTGTTTTTGATGCCATTGTTAATGAGACAATTTTTTTAATTTATCTTTCAGTTACTTTGTTGTTAGACTATAGAAATGCAACTAATTTCTGTACGTTGATTTTATATCCTGCAAAATTTACTGAATTCATTGATCAGTTTCAATAGTTTTGGGTTGAGTCTTTAGAATTTTCTATATGTAAGATCATATCATCTTCAAATAATGATAACTTTCCTTCCTCCTTTCTGATTTCAATTTCTTTTATTTCTTTATCTTGCCTGATTGCTCTAGCTAAGAGTAATGAGAGTGTCCACCCTTGTCTTGCTACTGATCTTAGAGGAAAAGCTTTTAAACTTTCACTGTTGAGTATGATATAGGGGCTTTTTTTATGGTGATGTATGTTTCTTCTGTACCCAATTTGTTGAGGATTTTTATCATAAATGAATGTTGAATTTTATCAAATGCTTTTTCTGCATCTATTGAGATGATCATATGATTTTTAGCTTTGTGAACTTGGATGTTCAAGTTTCTCCTCCAGCTTGGGAAGTTCTCAGCTACTATTATTATTATTTTTAAAATAAACTTTCATTTTCTCTCTCTCTCCCTCTGGAAATCCAATGATTCTGATATTTGTTTATTTGATGGTGTCCTATAGATCATGTAGGCTTTTTTTGCTTAAAAATTTTTTTTTCTCTGTTCTCCTCTGACTAGGTTTTTAAAAGTTTCCATCCTCTAGATCTTTCTGCTGATGCTCTTTATTACTTTTTCATTTAATTCACTGTATTCTTCAGCTTCAAAATTTCTGTGTGGTTCTTTTTTACGCTTTCTATGTCTTTCTCAAAATTCTCATTTTGTTTGTGTATTGTTTTCCTGATTTCATTGAATTATTTTTGTGTTTTCTTGTAACTCTTTTAGCTTCCTTAAAAGAGCTACTTTGAATTCTTATCAGGTAAATTTCAGATCTCCATGTCTTTGGGAGATGATTACTGGAAGATTATTTTAATCCTCCAATAGTGTCATATTTCCTTGATTTTTCACATTTCTTGAAGTTTTACCTTGCTGTCTTTGCATTTGAAGTAGTAGTCACCTCCTCCAGTAGTTACTAATTGCCTTTGGGAAAGAAATGCCTTCCGTCAGCCCTGCTAGGGATTCTGAGGCTTTCCCTGACCTTCTATGGCTATGCCTGCTCCACATTTCTTGCTCCCTCTTGTGGCAAAATTCTTAAGCTTGTAAGCCTCCTTTCATTTGTGCAACACACCATGCCATGTGCTGACAGTCTCCCTTTTGCCTTCCCAATTGTGGTGTCACTAAAACTCAATATTGTGGTTTCTCCTTGGCCCACATATTTGGGTTGGCTTTCTGCACGTGCTTACTAGCCATCTGCCAAAGCTTGCTCTCATCACCACCACTATGAGCTCATACAGGGAGCTGGCCAGAGAGTGGAGATGTCTGTGGGTGAGGTATGTGGAGTCCTGGGGTCGTCCATGTGCCAGTTGGGGGGATCTGCAGGTGAGGTGAGTTCAGTGGCTCGTAGGTGGGCTTTTTGATGGGGTCCATGATACAGTTAGTAGTATCTGTGTCACTTTAATGCCCTCCAGAGTCCTATCTGCTGCTCTTCCAGCCACTCCCTCCCAGCCAGTCACAATTCAGCACAAGGGAAATGGGCCTCTTTGGCATCATCTGACACAGCTGGAGAAGGTGGACACTCACTCACATGCTCTCACTCCCTGCCCTCCTTACCCCATGGGAGAAATCATAGGCAAAAAAGATATCTCTGGACTCTAAGCTGTGCCACCTTGGGTGAGGGGTGATATGGATAAAGTCAAGCGGTCCCTCTAACCCTTTCCAATGAATCAAAACTGATATATATACATATATTTTTTGCTCCAATGGTGTGCTGGAATTTCTCCACTGGAAACCTGGATTTCCACAAAGGTTCTCTCATCTGTGGGTGATTGCCTGAGATAACGTTCTTTAGAGGTTCCCATTCCATGGCCAAGAAGGGCTAGAGCTCGTTCATGGGCCACTGCAGGGTCCACAGCCTAGACCAAGATGTCTATGTCTATTACCCAATGAACACATGGGTCAGATTCCTCCTGAGTCCCTTGGCATATAGTTCTGGATCCCACAGCTTCCATAAAGGCACTTTTGACTGTGGATCATTGCCAGATTATTGTTGTTGGGGGTGGCAGTGTGGCACGATTGAGGGACATCTTATTCTATTATGTTGCTGATATTTTCATCTCTCCACTAATCATTTCTCCCGAAGTCAGAGTTTTTCACCAAAGTCTAAATACTCCTGCATTATTTTGGTTGTAATATATATAGCTTTTCACATCTTAATATCTCTGAAATCTGAATACAGCTGACAACCAGTGATGTGCTAATGTTTCACTGTGAGCATTTCTTTTCCTTTAAATTTACAATTAAAGGCATAGCTGTGAAAAAAATGTTAGACATTCAGTTCAAGACAGGGTTTCAAAAAGTGATACCAAATTGCCCAATCCATGTATCCAAGTACAAGTACCCTAATTAATCACAGCTGGGAATACATGGGAGAATTTCCAAGGACCTTTTGGCTTGTCTGTTGCCTTTCATTGATGGGGCATGGGAAAGTTCAGACAAAAGTCAGCTATATAACCTAAGGACATATTCTTCCTTTTATGAGTTCCAATCCAGGATGACACCCTCCCATGGATAGTTATCTCCCACTTTATAACTAATCCCTGAAACCCCCTGTGGGAATAAGGCAGGGAGCCATGAAAATACCTGCTGTCCCCAGCTGGTCTCACCAGCCTTGAGACCATGGTGTCTTTCAAATAGAACCTAATTCTGATCAGGACCTGAGTACACTCTAACCATATAGTGAGTATACCAACAGAGTCACCTACTGCCACCATGTTCCTGCCACCCGATCAACACAGGAGAAGACCTGGCTCCCATCTTCCTATACAGTAAAAGCCATCTCTACCTATGAGTATATTGTTACACTCCTGCAAATCAGGACCTCCTTCTTTTCCCTATCCCATTTGTGCCTACAATGTCCATAGCTTCTTGAGGTGAATTCATCTCACCTGATCCTTCCTCTCTTCTCTGGGCTCTCGTGCCAGCCCTGCTATGGCAGACTTTAAAGGATCTTAAGGATGTAGCTAAGGTATCCCCACTAGTGCATATTATTCGTTTGCATCCTGAAAGGAAAATTAAGAAAAACACTTTAGGAGCACATGGATGAAAGATAAACTTTTCTCTCAAGAAAGGCAGGCATGCAAATACCTAAATACAATAAAATCATGCTTTAAAGATCCAAGAAGAATGCTTTAGAAACTTGGAGTGGATGGGGGATGGGAGTGAGTATTTAGGTAGCCTTTATAGAGCACTTATAACAGAGCCAGGTTCTTCAATAGCATTTTTCATAGAGGTGTAATGCACTAAAGTTGACCCTTCTCTACAGGAAAAACTTGAGTTGTATGTACACCTTGAAAGGTAGAGGAAGAAGGTAGTTTCAATCGAAATGAAAAGGAGGAAATAGATACAAAATATGAAGGGACTAAAGATGATGCCTTAGATGAAATTCTCCAGAAGTAGAACCTGAGATGTTCTCAGGGGAAACCCTCAGGACAGTACCAGGAAAGAAGCTAGAGAGAATCACCTTCAGGTAAAGTTTAGACTCAGCCTGATCCTACAGGGAGCTCTGGAGCATGAATGCCACTGCAAATGTTCTCCCTTAAAGCGGGGGGGGCGGGGGGGGGGGGCAGGGATTTTTTTCCATTTTATCAACCACTGATTGGAGGCTCCTCCCAGGAAAAGACACAGCTTCCCAGGTCATTCCAGGTAAAGTGGTTCCCATAGGTCAAGGGCAATTCTCCAGAGAATGATGCATCTGTGGACTATGAGTAGCCATAACTTATGTCAACTGAGTGTCTGGGTGAGGCACCAAATTCATAAATAGTAGAAGAGCTTTGATAAGACTTAGTGGCACACTGGATACTGATTCTTTTAATTGAGCTTTTTATGTAATGCTTCCTTTTTCTTTCTCCCTTTCTTTCTCCCTTTCTTTCTTTCTTTCCTTCTTTCTTTTTTCTTTCTTTCTTTCTTTCTTTCTTTCTTTCTTTCTTTCTTTCTTTCTTTCTTTCTTTCTTTCTTTCTTTCTTTCTTCCTTCCTTCCTTCCTTCCTTCCTTCCTTCCTTCCTTCCTTCCTTCCTTCCTTCCTTCCTTCTTTCTTTCTTTTTTTTTTTTTTTTCTGGCTGTGCCACAGGACTTGCAGGATCTTATAGTTCCCCGACCAGGGATTGAACCTGGGCCATGGCAGTGAGAGCACCAAGTCCTAACCACTGGACCACCAGGGAATTTCCATCCATTTCTTGTTTTTACTTATCTCTACAATGAATACATGTGTTTTAAAATTATAAAAAAGCATACCAAATAAAAGGGAATGAGAAAGGCTTACTTGCTTCATACTAAACGAATTTGGCTTTCCCCTCCCTTTCCATTCTAGTAGAGATGTTATAGAAGAATGTCTAGGACTCAGTTATAAGCTACATAAGGAAAGAAGTCAAGCATCTTACCAAAGCTGTATATATGAGGACTCAATTCAAACTTGCTTAAAGCAGAGGGACCTTATTGGCTCTGGTCACCATAAAGGATGAGTTTAGAGCTGACCTATGGAAAGGTGAGCAGACAACTGTGGCCTTCAGTACCGAGTGTTAATTAGTTACTAGCTCTGATTAGACTCCAATTGATCATGCTTGTGTCACATGTCCTTCTCCATAATAATTGCTAATATCACAGAGATAGATTACCAGATTCAGCTGGGCCTGAGTCATACACCTTCCCTTTCGACCAAAGGCATGGAATTCCATGACTGACAGACAATACTCCTGGGGCCACACAGAATGGGGAAGAAACTGATCTCAGAGGAAATAGGAGCATCTGCAATGACATCATCTAAAGTGAAACCATTAATGCCCACTGCTGGCACAATGATCACAGAAGAACAGGATTATCTTTGAAGAGCCTGTAATTCTTAACTAAAAATTTTTTTCAGGAAAAACCAAGTTGAATTTCTCAATATCTGAAAATAATCACCTTAACATATTGGGTGATTGCCCCTTTTCTTTTTATGATTTTGTGTTATTCTACCACTACCATGAACTCCCTGCTCCAACCATGTAAGTTTCCACCTGTCATAACACAGAAGGCCCATTCCTGTAGCCACAGAGCAATGGTTCTCAGTTTTGCTGTATATCAGACTCACCCAGAGTGCTTGTGAAAACACAGATTCCTGGGCACCACACCTAGAGTGTTTGATTTGGTAGATCTGGACTGAGAATTTGCATTTCTCAAAGCCTTTCAGGTGGTGCCCACTCTGTTGCTCTGGGGACCAAATTCTGAGAACCACTGCTCTAGTGAAAGTAGATGGAAAAGTGAGCATGTTTGTGTGTTGGCAACTGCAGATAGATTTTATCAAGATGTTAGAAGATCACAATAGGCTTAGACAAGTAATAGCTGGTTTCAATGCAAATATCAAAGGAAATCGAAAGAATCCCTATTACAGGATTGGACCTTCACATAGATAAAACTGGAAAGGTTTTGATTCTGAAAGTTCTAGGAAGACTTCATCATTGAACAAAGAGATTCAGCCAGAGACATAGATCAGATAAATGGTCTTACCTTCTTCTCACCTCGAGCCTATGGTTTCACATGGCCTCAAAGTAGCTGCTGTTAGCTAAAGAGAAAGGCATGGGGGCTAGGACAAAAAGTTATGAAAAACAGATTTGAGATCTATGTTTAGGTCCAGAACTATGTAATGACGTGAGTGTACTAAATTTTTTAGGCAACTGCATTGCCAAAGAAACTGTGAGCCAAGACTGAAAAATTTTGTAGCGTTTGAACTTTAAAACAACATTCAGTCTGTCTCCCTCACTAGGAGGTAAGATACATGAAAAGAGGGACTTTGCCTGTGTTTTTATTTTATTTATTTTTTTAATTTTAATTTTTTAAAATTTTTGTCTGTGTTGGATCTTCGTTGCTGTGCGTGAGTTTTCTCTAGTTGTGGCAAGTAGGGGCTACTCTTCATTGTTGTGTGTGGGCTTCTTATTGCAGTGGCTTCTCTTGTTGTGGAGCATGGGCTCTAGGTGCATGGGCTTCAATAGCTGTGGCTCGTGGGCTCTAGAGCACAGGCTCAGTAGTTGTGACGCATGGGGATAGTTGCTCCACTGCATGTGGGATCTTCCTGGACCAGAGATTGAACCTGTGTCCCCTGAACTGGCAGGCGGATTATTAACCACTGCACCACCAGGGAAGTCCCTTGCCTATGTTTTTAAACCACTGTACCTATGCCTAGCATGGGGCCTCATGCAGAGTATAAGCTTATTAAGTATGTGTTGGAAAAAACAAAACAAAACAAAACATTGTTCAGAGACCTGAAAGTTGCACCAGCTAGAATCTGGCTATGAAAGCTGTGTATCCCCAGGGAAGGTATACTCTCTGGACACCTTGGATATGTCCATGGATGTTTATGGACAAGAAAGAGACTATTTACAGATGTAGAAAACAAACTTATGGTTACTGGGGGGAAAGTGGTGGGGGGGTGCAGAGAGAGATAAACTGGCAGACTGGGATTGACATATATACACACTACTATATATAAAATAGATAACTAATAAGGACCCACTGTATAGCACAGGGAACTCTTCTCAGTACTCTGTAATGACCTATATGGGAAAAAGATCTAAAAAAGAGTGGATATATGTATATGTATAACTGATACACTTTGCTGTACAGCAGAAGCTAATGCAACATTGTAAATCAACTGTACTCTAATTAAAGAAAAAGAAAGAAAGAAAGAAAGAGGCTCTTTGAGGGCAGATCCACAGACATGGGACCATGGACATGGGGGTTGCCCCCAGAGGGCAGAATCAAGGTCTATCAAGTACTCCCCCAACCCTCAAGGTACTCATTGAGAGAGGGGTTTCACCATGCCTGCTGATCAGGGTCTCATGATCTCTGTGTGTGTCTCCCAGTGTCCCTTTCATGAAAGGGACATTTATTCGGTCTCTCCTGGATCATTGATTAATGTGTGCTGTGGGAGTTTGCAGATAACTTGTCTTTTCAGATAATAGGTGATTTAATTATGATAGGTCATTGGGTTCTGGAAGGTGTGGTCTCTGCCATCACCTGTGATCATGGAATGCAGCTGGCTATAGTGATTGAATGGAGTTTGAGTTGTCTTCCTTGGGGAGGGAATATGTTCTTGTGTGGGAAGAAAATCAAAGTAAATATTTGAGCACCAAGAGAATGATGGTGTGTTCTCCAATCTGTTTCCTCTTTTCTTTCTGGGCTCCCAGATGGCCTACATTTCCCAGTCTCTTTTGAAGTTATGTGTGGCTGTGTGACTGAAGTGTAGCCAGTTCAGGCCGCTGTAGCAAAGTACCATGACTGTGTAGCTTATAAACAACAGACAGTTATTTCTCACAGTTCTGGAGGCTGGAAGTCTGAGTCAGGGTGCCAGCATGGCTGGATTCTGGTGAGAATGCTCTTCCAGGTGGCAGACTCCTGAATTCTTGTCATGTCCTCACATGGCAGAAAAAGAGCAAGCTAATTCTCTGGCTTCTTCTTATAAGGGCACAAATCCCATTCGTGAGGGCTCCATCTTCAAGACCCAACTAACTTCCAAAGGCCCCACCCCTAAATAACCATCATGTTGGGGATTCCATTCCAACATAGGAGTTTGGAGAGAATACAAACATTCAGTCCGTAATAATAGACAATGGAATGTTCACAAAAGTTTCAGGTTGGAAACGTAAAGATTTCCAACGTAGGTTTCTCTATGCTTTTTTTTTTGTTAATATGCTGGGCAACTCTCAAAGCCAAATGTTGGAAATGGCAGTGCCTCCATCAGCATGAGCCCCTCAGGGACTGAGTGAAGCACCCACCATGTACTGACTGCAACACCTGCACTGGATTCTGTGAGACAGAAATAAAATTTTAAGGTGTTAAGCCATTGAAATGTTAGGTTTATTTGTTACAGCAGCTAGCATTACTGTAATTTATACCTTTATTATTCTCGTTCAAAGTTGTAAATTTTTGCTAATGTGAAAGCTATCCATCTCTGCCTGGAATGAACCTTTAACATCTAACCTAACAAAATATAGCAATTACCTCAAGGTCAAGTTCAAATTCCACCTGTTTCCTGAATATTTTTCTAATAATTGAGGAAACATAGACCTTGTCTTTTTCCTGCCTTATATTAGTTTCCTGTGACTTCTGTAACAAATTACACAAACTTGGTGGCCCAAAATTATTCCCTCACAGTTCTGGAGGCCAGAAGTCTTTAATCAGTATCACCTTAATCAAGGTGTCCATAGGGTTCCCCCCGCTTTGGAGGCTCTAGGGGAGAATCTGTTCTTTGCCTCTTTCACCAAATAGTGGCTGCTGGCTTTCCTTGATTTGTGGCCACATCACTCCAATCTTCAAGGACAGCATCTTCAAATCTCTCTCTGATCTGTCCTCACACTGCCTTCTCTGTGTGTGGATAATCTCCTTCTGCTGGCTCTTATAAATAAGGATTCTTGAGAATGCGTTTAAGGCCTACCTGAATAATCCAGAATAATCTCCCAATCTCAAAATGCTTAATTTTATCACAACTGCAAAGACTTTTTTTTTGGCCTATTGTACATATTCCTCATAGAATACAAGTTGTAAACTAACTTCATTTAGTTCAGAATTTCATTGTATATATCACTTTGTATTGAACCCTATTGCATGTGTTTCTACCATATACAATGCTGATACCATTTAATCATGTATTCATTCAACATTTATCAAACATGTTGTCTATGACAAGACTATAATATAAGACTGTAAAGGTAAAGAGTAGGCAATCACACCATTTTAAAGGAGTTCATAAAATCGTAGGAGATACACCTATGATAGACTAACGAAATATGATGTGGTGCCCAGTCAGGGGTGAGTGAAAGATACAATATGTAATGGGACATGGGGGAGGGATTTCTAACACAGACAATACCAAGCTGAGACCTGAAAGAACTACTCTGCTTTGGGGAAGTGAGTGGGAGAAGAATGTGGACAGGGTGAACAGAATGTACAAAGGCACAGTGGTTTCCAAGAGCATGTATTTGTATGAGGAACTTCAAGCAGCTCCTGATCCAGCTGAAACACAGAGAGAAGGGGCAGGAGGGTCAAAAGAAATGAGGCTGGATAGGCAAGCAGAGGCCGGATGATGAAGGGAGGTCTTTGTAAACTGTGATAAGGATTTTGACTTATTTCAAAAGCAAAGAGAGTCACCTGAAGGATTTTAAATTGAGAATTATGTTATTAGCTTGGAGCTTTGGAGACACCACTGTGGTGTGATTTAAAAAATGGATTAGAGTTAGGCCATTATGGTCTTGGGAAGAGCAATGAGTGGCTGCTACCAATGACCCAGGAAAGGAATGAAGGTGGGTGAGCTGGTATGAACGTGGATTCAATAACTATTCATCCTCCTCTTCCAGCTTCTTCTCTCTAGATAATTCCTTCCATGCTCCATGTACTGCTAAACATAGAATAAGTACTCAATACATTCTTGTACAATGGACCATTGTAACTGTTCAAAATCTTCCAAATTCCAGGACAAATTCAGTCCATTTAACATAACCCCATTATAGATATACTAATTCAGTGTATGGTTTTACCCACCATATTATTCAAGGTAGACTTAGCTATAATTTAAAACCCTTAAAGTCTCAGTGTCTTAACCCAAAGAGGTTTATTTCTTAAGGGAGAGAACCACCATTGCCTAGGGTCTTGGAGTCCTTCCCTGGATCCTTTGCACTTGGCTGGCAGATGAGGGAAGCAAGACAACATGGAAGATATTCATCCGTTCTTCACTACCTTAGCCCAGAAGTGACCCCCCATTACTCAGCTCACATTCCATTGGTGAAAACTAGTCGCATGGATCCACCCATTTGCAAGGGGCTTGGGGAGTGCACTGTGTCTAGAAGGAAGAGGAGAGCATGGACATCAGTGAACCCAGACAGTCTTGGCCATAATATGCATGACTCCTAAGATGACACTCATTTGATAATATAATATTTAATTAAATCACATATTTCTTTTGTCTTGAATGTGTCATATTGAAGTAGTCACAGGATGGAGTGGGGAGAGATGCTTGTTTTCTGAATATTAATGATTTACCTCCCTGCAGTTACAGGAGCCCATGTGACTATATATAAAATTAATTCTGAATCAAACATTTCTCTTTGCTTAACATTATCTTCTACTCTCAATCGTGTGGTGGATGACATTCAATAATATTATGTGACTGGATTACAAACAATTGCCAAAGGAATTAAAAATCTGGTAAAAGATGCAAAATTTTATGATGTCAATAAATGTGATATCGATGAATTTTGACCCCCTCCCCCAAATCTGATAAATGAGATGTTCACAGGATTAACAAGAAGAGAAATGAGAACATGATTTTGATCAAATATGTACTTTAGAAGTGAACAATTAAAATATCAAGTTAAGAGGACTCAATGGAAAAACTGGTGAAGCCCTCAATTTTTTAAAAAAATAGCCTTTTTATGATCACGCTACAAGTCAAATGTGATTTGAATGCTTAATCACACATAATTCTTTATAACTACTTATATGCTAAAGTTAGAATTTGATTTATTCACTGTCTGCTCTAAAACTAGCACAAAACTATCATTTTAACCTGTTTTTAAAAATATATGAAATACATTTATTTTCATGATTATTTTCCCTTTCATTTCTCAGGCTTATATCAATATCAAGCCCTTTCTTCAGTACTTCTTATGAAAATGTGGTCACTGTTTTAAGTGGAATTAAGTTTTTCAGTACCAAACCTGTTCAAATAGCAAAAGCCACCATTAATGGAAAAGCATTGGCCTTGAACTGAATTCATCAATTTCAAATAGAGCTTTCTGTGATGATGGAAATGTTCTGCTTCTGCTTTGTCCAACATGAAAGCCAAGAGCCACTTGTGACCTTTGGTATTTGCTGGCCCATTTACTGAGTTGTAGAGGTTAAGTCACAGCTAACCTTGGTTTAAACTATCCAACAAAGAAGTAGACACACTAGTCCATGCACAAGTATTCTTGAATGTTATGATATATTGCAAGGGAAACAACAGAATCAGCTCAGGTACAGAGAGAGTGGAGGCTGACTGGGGGAGACCATGGGCCCAGGCCGGAAGCTGGGGCAAGGACCAAGATCACCCCTCCATGGGTCAATCAGCAGACCAACTGGTCTCTTTATGATACCTTGAAAATGTGGAGATGTTTAATGTCCTGCCCATGAATATTAACATGTTCCCTACAGCAGTTGTGAAGATGAATATATGATGTCAGAATATATGTAAACTGTAAAGTGTTATACAAACCTTAGGTAGGTTTTAATCATTACTTTTATCTTGGAGTTTGATGTTAAGAGATTTCTCACTTGAATTCCTTTAGACTTTTACTTTTATCAATCAGTTTGAAATCTCTTCAAATACCCACTGTGATTTTTCTTTGACTGTTGGGTTATTTATAAGTGAGTTATTTATTTGAATTTCCAAATATTTGAAGTTTTTCTAGCTATTTTACGTTATTAATCTAATTCCATCATGGCCATAGAACACACTCGGTAGGATTTAAATCAGTTGAAATTTATAGAGTTTTATTTTAATTTTTTTTTTCTATACCCAGAATTTAGTCTATCTCAAGAGATCTATGGCTTGCACTTGAAAAGAATATGCATTTTGCAGTTATTGGGTAAGGTGGTTATAAATATCAATTAGGTCAATGTGGTTGATACAGACTCTTTCATTTTAGAAAAAAATTAAATGCCCGATCATTTGGGGAATGGAAATTAAATATTGTAAACTTACATATAAGACTATTTTATTCCTAAGTACTCATGAACAGTTTTACCCTGTGGATACTCTCAAACTTGGAAAGTTCTCTTACCAGCTCAACATTGCTCACTGCATTTTCCCTTCGGACAAATTTCCTGAGTAAATTAGAGTGACTGACAGTATTGATGCCTAATTTTGCACAGGTCACAAGTATTTATCACCAGAACTTCTGAAGCAACAGAGCACTTTAAGCCTCAGCTTTCCAAGTATTTCCCTAAAGGGCTTTTCAAAGCTAGAATGACCCAGGAATCTGGAAGTGGTTACATTTTGCTTTTCTTAATCGTTGAATGCACAATCAATTGATTCAGCTAATTCCTCTAAAAGAATGTGAAGCTTGAGGGTCTGAGCAGTTTATCTTCTATGGCTACTATTCAGCTACGAGCAATAGCTTCCATGGACGCCAGAAAGATGGCCTGATTTTCAAGGTTCAGTATAAATCCAAATACCAGGAAACAATCATTTAAAACCAAATGAAGTTTAATTTGATTGGTGCATTTGATTAGTCAGGATTTTTAGCTGGAAGCAACAGAAATGAACTCTGGCTTATTTGAGTCAAAAAAATTAGGAATAGTAGGTAGCTCACACAGATTGGAGGAAGGACAGATAGCTGAGATTTGAAGATGAACAGGAAACAGTGGGAATCCCAGGCCAAGGGCAGTTCCACCACACTGCAGTTACAGGAACCTGAGGGAATGTTAAGGAGCTGCTACGTATCTTTGTGTCTCTGAAAAGTCCAAAGTAGGAGCATCTGAATAACCAAATCCACCGCTCAGCCACCAGGTAAAGGAGGGGAAAATATCCATCGGGATTTTTTTTGGCTTCTAAATAGCTTTGCATTAACCAAACCTCCAGGAGGAGGAAATACCTACCAAACAAGAAAAGGACTCAGACAACAGCAGGAAAAAAAAAGAGACAAATCCCCACTTAATAATCCCCTCTTTCTTTGTTATCGAATAGAGTAACACCAGAAGGAAAAGGGAGGGTTTTTTTGTTTGTTTGTTTTGTTTCATATTTTTATTTGTCAAGAGAAGTAAATTGCACTTGCACTTCAATCTCTTGCTTATCTGCACATTGGCCTGGGGAATCAGAATGGGGTTTAATACTGGATTGCTGTGTGATCTTAGTCACATCACTATTTCCTTGATCCAGTTTCCCTTCCTGTAAATGAGGGAATTTGAGTCCATAAGCCCTAAATCATCTATCAAGAAATAAACTCTCTATCAGCCTATCTAATAGAACTCCTGTGAGGCTCCTGCTCTACATTTGGTCTGTCCAAACTGGAAGCCACCAGCTACATGAGATTAGTGAGCTCTTGCAGTGTGGCTAGTGGAATTGAAACACTATATCTTTCATTCTTCTTAATTTTAACTAATTTAAATTTTAACAGCCACATGTGATTAGTGACTACCGTATTAGACAGTTCAACTCTAAATTATTTTCCCTGTAAAAGCAGATGCCATGTCTATCTTGCTGATTTATTTATTCTTAAGGCTGAGGGTTTGGCAGAGGCTTTGTTATTTAAATAGGGAGATCAGGCAATAAGAACGGTGATATTTGAGTAAAGACTTGCTGAGGCATGGAAGTCAGCCGTACAGATATCTGGCAGGGAATATTCTAGGCAAAGACCCCAAGGTCATGAGCTCATGCCTGGGATGCTCCAGAAAGAGCAAGAGGCCAGTGTGGCTTAGTTTTGGGAGGGAACAAGTGGACGGATGATAAGTAAGGAGTTTAAAAGAGTAAAGTGGTGTATGAGGGGGTGGGGGAAGTGGTCCCCGTAAGGCCTGGCAGTTGTTTTAAAGACCGAAGGGAATTATTGGAGGGCTTTGAGCAGAGGACTGTGATATGATATGATTTATGTTTTCAAAGGATCACTCTGGCTGCCCTGTTAAGAGTGCCTTGGGCCAAGTACAGAAGTAAGGAGATGCTCTGGTAGGGAGATACCCATGTAGGGAGAAACCTCAATGATCCAAGCAAGAGATCGTGGCAACTTGGGCCACAACCATGGTAAAATGGTGTGAATGACCAGATTCTGGTTTTAGAAGTAATGCCAACAGCTTAGCTAATGGATTGGCCATGGGCTGTGAGAAAAATAAATGAGGCAAAGATGACTGAAATTATTTTGGTCTGGGCAGCTAGACTGGTGGAATGGGTCTTCACTGAACCGGGCAGGATTGGGGATGGGACAAGATGGAGAGCAGACCAGGAGTTCCATCTGGCATCTGTTAAGTCCCAATCTGGAATGAAGAATGAATGTGCTTCTGAATCTCTAGCTCCAGGGATACAGATGTCTGTCATTACAGCAGAAGGTAGCACTGCCCACCTTAGGGGACACAGAGAAACCTGAAGATCTCCTGCTCTGTCAGGATGTGGCAGTTCTCCCCAGCTACCCTCTCCTCCCAAGGCTTCAGCTGTGTATGACAGCCCATTTTCCAAACAGCCAAGCATCCAGCTGGGCCGGCCACTGTTTATTCTGCCTGAAGGAAGCTGTCTAGACAATGTCTTTCACTCCTTACTAATAGAGTTCTGCCTTTTTTTAAAATTTAATTTTAAGGTGGTGAAGAGATTGAATACATTGTGTTTGCTCCCCTAGGTACTTACATTCCAAGACTAGAAAACATTACACAATTTTAGCACAAAAATGATTTTCAAAATGTGTATATCCTGGGGACAAAACATTGCCTATTGTTAAGTCATTTAAAAATAAATTCTCCCTTATTTTACATAAGCCTGTTTAAAACTAGAAAGGTATGATATAGAAAATAAATGCAATTCACTTTAAAATGCATAGACACTGGTTTAAAAAAAATAATGTAAAGAGTTTCTTTCTCCACCCCCCCACCCAAGAAAAAGCCCTGGAAAGGATTTTCTAGGTTTTGGAATCTTTCATTTAGAAAAGTCTGGGAGCCTGGCATTTGCTGGTTCTTGGGCTGGTGCCAAGAATATAAAATGTTTGTCATGTGATAGGACAGAAGTCCTCTTTGATTTCCTAGGAGAAAACAAAGTCGGAGAAGGTGAAGCCAGCTAAAAGGTAACGTGATAGGAAACCCCTACAGAAGGCCCACAGCCCTGCCAAGCTTTCTCTTGGGGAAGTCTTTGCAGAACAGGGACTGCATTGTTAGGCCAAGAGGAACCCAGGGCATCTCCTTATTTCCCGGAGTTCCTGGCTGGCGCTCCAGATTCGCTTTTGGGTCCTAAACGTACCCATGTTTTTTGTGTCATGAACAAGGACTCAGGCTGCCCTTTGCTTGTCTCACATCTCTCTGGGTCTCTGTTTGCCTCTAACTTCAATGTCGTTGGAGAAAATTCTGAACTGAAGCGATCTGTGTCCACTGGTGCCCAGCTCACACCCCGTTATACCATCCTGGGCACTCTTCCCGGTGGTGAGAGCTGCTGATAATGACCCACAGCTGCACCCATCTCTGGAGAATTGCCCTTGGCCGATGGGAGCCCCCCTTGCCTGGAGAAGCCTGGCAGGTTAGCTCTCCCAGGCTCAAGTGGCCAATGACTAGTCAGAGAGCACAAAAGCTCGGTCCCTTTGCCCCACGGGCAAACAACTCTTCGGTGCAATTTATGCTCCAGAGCCTCACTAATGAGATTCAGGCTATGGGTCTTGAGACCACATGCTTGTTCGGTGCCCTCCCCTTCTCTAGCCTACGTCTGGTTCTCTTAGAGGTGTCTTCCGAGGGTACTACCTGGATAACTTATGTGCAGCCTGGCTCAGGCTCTGCTTCTAAGGAAACTAAGAGAATGCTCTCCTAATTCCAGAGTGAGGAGAATTTGCTATGACATCTTACCTTGTGGGGTGGGAGAACACTGCTCTTTTTGTTTTGTCAAGCAAATTCTTTTGGTGTGTAGAATATCACAGTGACAGAAGACCATTGGCAACCATGTGTTGTCCCTCCAAGAGAGCCTTCTTGGTATTTGGTGCTCACTTGATTGCCATGGACTTGCTTCAAGGCTGAATTTATAGACAAATGCCACCTAACTAGGGCCACAACATATGTTGCAAAACAAGGTACCAAGCAATCACAAGGATTTCACAGAAGACCATTATTATCTGCAAAATGTTTGACCTTTAGGAATGTCCACTGAATCTCTGCATAATATCTTATTTTTAACAAAGTCAAAAACTGGTCTGGGTGGAGTTCTCCCTTGAAAGCAGCCTAACACCTTACCTTTCAAATGTGATCCATGGACCAACAGCATCACCCTCACCTGGGAGCTTGTTAGAGATGCAGAATCTTGGACCCCACTCCAGGCCAGCTGAGTCAGAATTTGCATTGTAAACAAGATTCCGCAGGAGATTCTCATACACATGAAAGTTTGAGAACGCTTGTTCCAAGATATCCTATGGGTGAGTTTTGCATGGTTGATAACTGTAAAAATTTGAAGCTATAGTCAGAATCCACAAAAATCAATGACCTAGATGGAATAAAAGCTCATTTAACTACAGGTCATTTCTCCTCTACCTTGTACTGCCAAGAAAAGAGCCTAGAACTGGGGGTATTAGTTACCTGGTTTTAAAGTCTACTGGAAGTTTGAGAGCAATTAAGAGGGGGAAAGTGACTTCCTGGAGCACTGGATCTCAAACTATAATTCCGGACCAGCAGCATATGCATGCCCCACGGACTTGTTAGAAATGCAGAGCTCCTATCCAGCTCCGCGCACTGGATTTAGGAATACGGAGGATGGGGTCCAGCCTTTGGCAGTTCAACAGGCCCTCCAGGTGACTCTGATGCAAGCTCAAATTTTGCTTCCACTGTCCTAGAGAAAGCAAAGAGCGAAACAGATGACAACAGAAAATATGGGGGAAAATAAACACAGGCCCTGAGCAGGCAGAGAGAGGTCTTAGGATCATTTAAGTGTGAACTAAAGGCGTGAGAAGGAGTATGTCAATGAAAAAGTTAATCAATAGTCAATCTAAGAAAGAAATGAAAATTTTCATTTGAGCCAATGTGAGGATACTAACCCGGGAGACAGTCTCTCAGAGAGCTCTGAGAACTGTTGCAAAGAGGCAAAGGGGGAGGCCTGTATATATGTGATTTTGGCAAAGGGGTACGTGCAGTCAAGTACTCATCTTGGTAGAAGGTTGCCACTATTTGCGAGGAACAGATATCTTAGTTAATGGTTTTAGTGTCTTTCTAAGTATAGGAAGATGAAAGACACTGGGTTCATAAAATTTTCCCCTGAAAATATCTAACTATCTGAGGGCCAGTTCTGTCAGTTTTCCCAGAGCACAAAGTGCCTCATCCTAATCTTCACCTTGAATTCCTTTCAGGGTGTATTGTAGGTCAGTGACTGCGATGCTAATGACTTGATCCTTGTAGAACTGGATGGTGGGCAACATTCTTTATCTGACAATCCCTTCCCTTTTGGTCTTAATTTCGACCAAGATTTGGGAGTCATTTCTTGACCGATTTGTCCCGTGGCGCTAGGAATGCTCATTCCCAGGTCAGACAAGGATTTTGTTGATAGGTCACTCAATGTGCTATTACTGGACAGTGGCCCAAAGCCTCTGGACCACCTGTCTTATGTCTGTTATGGTCCAGGAAATGGTTCCCTCTTGTTGCTTCTTCCCATATCTAGAGTTACACTTAGAATCATTGATCTCATAGGAATATATATTTAGTCAAGTTGTCTAATCATCATTAATTTTATCTGAGACTCAGTCACACATTTGGTAATGCAAGAAACAATAGGCAGAATACAAATAAAATAACAAGTATCATGAATAAGGTCATAAGTCAGTATCTAAGCTAAAAACTTCCATTAGGTGCAACCCAGCATCTCCCCAGGTCATCTGGCCTGTCTGTTCTGCACCAATTACTATCTTGAAGGGAAATGATAAATTGGCATTGTACACAAAGTTCACCAAAGATGTCTGCATGCACAAGGTGAGTGGTGAATCATTGTGAACATTTACAGGATTCAGAAAGGAATGCTATCTTTTAAGGAGGTAAGTGGCTGGCTCCAGAAAAAGAAAAATTGATCTTCATGGTTTAGCAGGTATTTCTGCCATTGGGGAAGTCTGGTTAATGCATAACACAGATGTACAATGCACACTAGAGGGAAGGGAGGAGGTCCAAATGGGCAGAGAAAAAATATGATGCTTAAATTTTTCTTGTCTTGCCTTAAAATATGAATTTCATTTCATCAGGTAGATTTCAGTAAGAGGTGCCAGTGTTAATAAAGATACAGAATCATTAAACAATTGCATGGCTGGGGCATAGACTTTAAAGTATGGTAGAGAAGATGCTAGAAAGACAGTAAAGGGGTCATTGTAGGATATATCAGGAGTTCAGCCTTTTTACTTCCAAGTAATATGGAGCCACTGAGACCCTGAGCGGTAGAGTAACATCATTAAAAAAGAAAAAAAAAAAGTTTTGTAGTTGAAAGGGAGAGGATTCCATTATCTAAAGATTTAATTTACCCAGTGATGCAGAATGAATGAGGCAATTTTATATTCAGTTAAATCATGAATATTGCCCCTAGGATAACCCAGAAGTCACTGACACAAATTTCTTAGGTAACAGGATCTGGTTGGACGAGGTATGGGGTGCCTGGGACTTTATTTTGAGACAGTAATCTTTGCAGAAAATGAAAATGGTAATGTGTCCATTTCTGGGTACCTTTCCCTGTTACATAAATATAACTATATCTCTCTTCAAAACACTCTTCAATTTTGTTCTAATGGTATTTCCACAAAGTAAAATTTGCTTTCCCACTTTCCCTTCACAACTTTGTGTTTCTACCCATGATTTTATTATTCGTAATAATACCGAATAAGAAAATGAAACCACAACTTTAATATGCATACAAACCACAGTGGAATTCAGCCCATGAAACACACTTACAGGTCAGGATTTTCTTTTACTTTCTTGAATTTTTCTCATTTCTTTTTAATGCATTATGTAAACTGACACAACAGCACACACCAATGTTGCTCTGCCTAGAAGATTGCTGGGCAGAAATACTAGAACAAGATGCCCAAAACATCCTTCAGGATGCAGAAATACAGATCCATTAAAATATATAATTCTATGAGCTGCACTGCTCATAGAATTATTCAGTAGCTGCATTGCTTGGTGCTTTATGATTAAATTATCAAGCAGTAAAAAAACCTAGAGGATGTCTTAGTGACTTTAAGAAGTTAAGGGATCTCCTTTAAACCCCAGTGTCATAGGGAATAACGTTAATATAAGACGGTCATGCTAATTTGAGGTAGACGGCAGCCCTACACTGCATGGGTGGGAGAGCGTACTTTTACACATATTGAGGTTTCTGAGAGAGATTTCAGTGCTGATGACTAGAAAGGTCTCAGACCTGTCTTAGTTTTCACCTGTACAAGTTTTTTTGCAACAGAAAAGAAAGATGCAGTTGCTTTTGATGGCCTTTGTTAAAACTTCAAAAAACATTCTTTAAAAATTCACAAAATGTTCTCAGTAGTTTCACTATCAATGTGGTCTTTTGTTGATTTCAAAATAGAATGCCCACTTGTATAACTGAAACAAATTAAAAACACATTGCTGGAATTTTTTTAGTGGTTGTATATAGCTATTCAGGGATAAACAAAATTGTGCCTTTTAAACGAGGTTACACAGAGACATGATGGATGTTCGTCTCATAATGGAAAAAAGAATATTTATATGAGTTATTTTGGGGCAGAATATATATATATCCCTGCAAAGGCATATATGTGTGTATATATAATTACATATATATATATATATATATATATATATATATATATATCTATATCACCTGGGTTTGGCCTCAGGCGTTGACATGGTGTTAAAATTCCCCCAAAATTTAAATAATTAACTCATGGGCATAAACACACATCTAACACACACACAGATGTGAAATATCACATCTTAAAGTGTTGTATTCTAGAAATAAGGAGGAAAAAAAGGAATAACCATTTCATAATCTTTATTATTTCGACATCACTCCAAAACAAGAGGGTAGTAGTTGCTAACTTATTGAATCCAATTTAAAGTAATGGGCACATATATTCAAAATATTTTTAAAAAATTAACTCTCTTTTTTTTTTTGTACTGGAAGAGAAGTGCCTGATTCTTATGCTGCCCTCATTATCTGGACTCTTTTACTCCTCCGAAACCTGCAAACCCTCAGCTTTTCCTCCATAAGTTAAAGTCTTGTCTTCCCAGGATCTCTGATTGGAAGTCACCTCCTTCAGAATGTCTTTCCTGATTTCCTTCCTCCGGAACATCTGAACCAGGAGCTTCTCCTTTATACTCCCATGATACACGCCCTCTTAGTACTTACGACCCTGTATTTAAATCCTCAGTTTATCTGTCTGTCCTCTCTGGAAGATTGACTGAGTCCCTCTGAGAGCTGGAAGGAAGTCTTATTTATTCTGATGTCCTTAGGGTCCCTCACAGTTATTAAATAAGGATTGAATTTTTGAATGAGTAAATTCCTTTATTATTAGGAGGTTCCATTTGGACTTTTTACACTCTGGTCATTATGTTCAGGCATAATCTACCAAATAATCTACTGCATGCGGCAGTTCATGGTGTCTGATTCATCTGATTCATGGATTTACAATTAAAGCTTCACTAACACACCTACAGCAATTAAGAGGACAAACTCTGGAGCCGCAATGCTGGGGTTTAAACCACAGCTCTGTGAGAACTTGGAAGACTTACTTATGCCTTTCCTATCTCATTTCTGAGGATTTAATTAATCAATAGAGGGTTGTTCTGAGGATTTAATTAAGTTATATGTGTGCAGCAACTAGAAATGTGTTTGGCACAGAGTAAGTGCTGCCTAAGTGTATGTTGTTATCTTTACTATTATTATTATTTGTAAAACGACTCAGTGGCTAATAAGACACTTGAATATATTTTGACAAATTAGTTCTCTAAATATATACATTTATTTTCTTTACGCTTTTTATTCTGTTTCAGCTGGGATATAAAAATACAGACTCTGGAATCAAATTTACGATCCTATTTACAGTTCCTACCTTTCAAGGGCATTTTTCCCTTAATTTTCTGCTACCATAAAATCTAAGACCTCCCTTGTAATCCCCTTTGTACTGAAAAGACTCTTGTGCTTTGAGACAATTTGAGATTCTTACTTGACATGGGTTCCACTGTCATTTTCTTGAGCTGGAGTACTGTAGGGTTTGAAGAGGACTTACCATGTGTCAAATCCTCAGATGAATACAGTATATGTCTCCTCTGAGTCCGGTGTTGGACAATGAGGCTTGTTATCATGATGGATAAAGTACAAATAGAATATTTTGTACGTAAATTGTGCCTGTCTGATGCATGCTGTCCTGCATAAGACATTTTCCTGTACTCTCTTTGACTTCATATTCATATGAGGAGGTGTCAGTCAGATGGTTCAAACATCAAAAGTATCAATTTTTAAAATTTCCCTATATATTCCTATCCCGAAAAACTTAGAGACCTCAGTAACATTGTATTTAAGCTTTTATTCCCCTTTACATATCACCCATTGACAAGCACTCAGAAAACTGTCTCCTGATACAGCAGTACATAAAACCACCTCTCCTGTATCCTGTCATAGATAAAATATGGCTCCTGCTATGAGGAACATGCCATATGTCCATGTGTAATGCCTATAAAGTGATGGCACAAACATCCACCATCCTAAAGCTCTCATCCCAGGGTATCAACATTTATCTGCTCCCTGCAGAGAAGCCATTGTTCCCACTTGGTACAGTAAGAAGTAAGAAAGAGGCAGCAAGACAGGGAGACAAGATTCTCTTTTTCAAAGTCACAGAAAGAATTAGAGGGAAAGAAAGGTAGAGAGAAGGGCACACCTGGGGCTTCCCTTTGCTGAGTCACTTCCTTTGTTCATCTACTTTGTCAGTTTTCAATAGTAGTATTGTTTTTTTTTTGTCTACAAGAGGAATAAAACTGGAGCCAAAAAGTAAGAAGCAAACCTTGAACATTGAGAAGAATAACTTAAAAACTGATTTCACTTAGAGATATGAAGCTATAAGCTTACCAAATATCTAGGTATAGCCCCAGGGTTAAAACACTAAATGCACATTCAAGAGTTGCACCATTGGGACTTCCCAATGGTGGCGCAGTGGTTAAGAATCCACCTGCCAATGCAGGGGACACTGGTTCAAGCCCTGGTCTGGGACAATCCCACATGCCATGGAGCAGCTAAGCCCATGAGACACAACTACTGAGCCCGCTTGCCACAAGTACTGAAGCCTGTGTGCCTAGAGCCTGTGTTCCGCAACAGGAGAAGCCACCACAATGAGAAGCTCACACACTGCAATGAAGAGTAAACCCTGCTCGCCACAACTAGAGAAAGCCCGTGTGCAGCAATGAAGACCCAATGCAGACATAAATAAATAAATAAATTTATAAAAAGAAAAAAAAAAGAGTTACACCGTTAATATTTGTGCACTCCTCCATTCTACCATGAATGTATGGCAAAACTTAAGAACAACACATATCAGAGGGCCACTTAAATCTGAAGCATCATTTGAGTAAAGCAAAGCTTTATAAACTATTCTTACAGGGCAGAATTCTAAAAATTAATGTTCTGTGGCTCTGATTTAACTAGTTTATATGAAAGAATTTCACAATAGACATACATTTTGTTCCAGGAAAATGAACATTTTCATGTAATTCTCAAAGAGTTTATGAAGTGCAGGGAGAAAATTCACAGCCAGAAGAATGTGACACAATGAGAATGCCAGCTTGGGCAACAACAATATTATCCAATAAAAACCATAATAAAAACATGCTATAGAATGTTAATTGTTACCTTAGGGTAATTTAGCTATCCTCAGATGGCATCTGCAGGCCATTTTATCAAGCACACATTTTGTTTGTGGACTGTCATCTCCAGGTGACAGTTTGGAATTAATGAGGGCTGGAATGGGTGGGTCTCTATCTCTCTCCTTCATGAACATATCTCATAGTTCAGAAGTCCATGGTCATTTGGCCCAGGAGGTTGCTTTTGCTTGGTTGTAGATTCCCAGTATAATGATAGCTAACATTTACCAGGCACTGTTTTCCAAGCATTGGGCTAAGTTTATGTGAATTATTCAGTCTCATGCTTATTACAAAAATACCTCGAGAATTCCTGCTTTATGAGAAAATTGAATATTACAAAGGACAAATAGCTTATCTGAGGTCATACACTTAGGAAATAACAGTAAATTTTGAAGCCGAGTTGTCTGTCTCCAAAACTGGTGAACTTAACCATTGGGCTACATTGTCTCACACCTGTTACTTTAAATCAAATATGCAGAGTGTAAAGCCAACTCTAATTTATTTACAACAACTGGGAATTACTCCTGAAGATAGTTAACCCTAATATTTGCCTCCTTTGTTTGGTACCTACTATACACTCTGTTCTGAGATGGTGGTATGTGGTTTATGATTTATACTTTAAAGTTGCTATTTACTGACTACCTACTACCCAGCCAGTATTCTGATTATCTATCAATTGCTCCGTGTCAAACTGATTCAACCTTTGTGCCATAAAACAACAACTGTTTATGATCATTATCTCCCCTGTTTCCGGGCGTTGACTGGGCTCAGCAGGGCGGTTCTGATTGCCGCCTCTCAGGCAGTTGCAGGCTGACAGTGGCTGGGCAGTCAGGCTGTGGACAGGGTGGAGTCAACTTGAAAACTCCTTCACCCACATGCCTGATGCCTGGTGCCTGGACCAGGAAGATACAGACAGTTGTGGGCTGGAGCGGGTGGGTCTCTCTCTCTTTCCATCTCTCCAACACGGTCACTTGAGGTGGGCAGACTTCTCAGATGCGGCTCAGGGCTCCAAAGCTGTGTTACCCTGCATGGAGAATCATGCAGGGTAATTTCCACCACATTCTATCCTTTAGAGGGGAGTCATTAGAAAAGCCAGCCCATCTTTGAGGGAGGGGAATTAGTCTCCATCTCATGACAGGAAGAGAGACAAATAATTTTCAGACTTGTTTTAAATCAACCATGGAACAATAATAAACACTTTGAATCATTACCTTATTTAATTACCACATTATTAGTGCAAAATAGATATTATCTTCACAGTCCTGTGGAGGAATCAGACACTCAGGTAGGAAGTGATAGAACTTGGATTCAAACTCACATCCTCCTGAATCCACAGCATAATCCTATTCCCTCATCCACTGCACTCTAATACCTTAGTCCAAAAAGATGTGACGATTCCAACAGAATTAAAACAGAAAATTTCAGGATACAAAGCAGGACCATTCCAGGCAAGTAGAGTAAATCAATAGAATCAATTATTCATTCAATCATGAAATATGTACTAAATGCCTACTGTATGCCAGGTGCTAGGGATACAGGGATATACAGATAGGATTCAAGCAGAATAAGAATATAAACTTCTGGGGTATGTATCAGTAGCAGAATATTTCCCACATTTTCTACTTTCATGAATGTTAGTTTTAGAGGAACTGGCAGTTAACAAACAACTAAGACACAACAATAGTTCACAAGTTGTGATAAGTACTCAGAAGTGAGTAAAGGGTATGGTGAAATTTGTGTTCTTTATTCTAGGCGGTTCTTTGGAATTCACAATCATATTACCTCACTCACCTTCATAAAGAAAATAATATAGCTCAGGCCAGGCCAAAAATAGTGCCCCATTGCTCTGGCAACAGGGATGGATCCAAAAAATGGACATGTGACTTAAGAAGGGCCCCTTAGAGTGCTTCCTGGATTCACACATGCACAGAGCAAAAAGATGTTTTCTTTCTACTAGGGTTGCCAAACTGGGGCAAGATGCATATGGGCAATGGTTGGCCATATTGAGGAAGCATACCTGACTAAAGATGAAATGATGCTGACACATCGAGAGGGAGGAACGCTTTGTGGGGTCAGGGAGAGGAGAGCAGAAACAGCAGAGGGGAAGGAAGGAAAGGAGGAGAGGTAAGGAGAGAGAGAGAACTGATAACACCCCTGGAGCTCAGTCTGGGCCACCAGGTGCCTTTGCCTTCTCCAGAGCCCTCTACTTACTCTCAGGCTTGCACTGCCTGTTGTCTGTTACCTGGTCTGCAAAACCCACTCAAGCATGAGACTGGGACATTCTCTCTCTTGTATCCCTTGGTACAGCCTCTGGGACACACTTGGTGCTCAATGAATTAAGGGATGGTGGATGAGTGAACGACTTTGAAAACAAAAAGAAGAAGAATCTCACAGAGGAAATCTGTTTTCCTGGATCTAACTACAAGGACAGCGCCTAGTTAAGCTGAGGAGTCAGGGAATACTTTAGCATTTTCATATTTTAAAAAACTTTAATTAATAGAAAGTTTCCTCAAAAAATTAAAACTAGAACTACCAAATGATCTAGCAAACCCATTTCTGGGTGTATATCCCAAAGAAATGAAAACAGAATATCAAAGAGATAGCTGTACCCCCATGTTCATTGCAGAGTTATTTACAATAGCCAAGACCTGGAAATAACTTAGATAGTTAAAGATGAATAGTTAAAAATCTGGTGTATATATATACAGTGGAATATTATTCAGTCATGAGAAAGAAAGAAATCCTGCCATTTGTGACAACATGGATGGACCTTGAGGACATTATGCTAAGTGAAATAAGCCAGACAGAGGAATACGAATAGGGTGAGGTATTACTTATACATGGAAATCTAAAAAAAAAAAAAAAAAAAAAAAAAGAGTCAGACTCATAGAAACAGAGTAGAAAAGTGGTTCCCAGGGACTGGGGGCTAGGGAAATAGGGAGAGCTTGGTAAAAGGGCACAAACTTACGAACTTTCAGCTGTAAGATGAATAAGGTCTTAGGATCTAATGTAAAACATGGTGACTATAGTTGACAGTATTGTATTGTGTAACTGAAATTTGCTAAGAGAGTAGAATGTAAATGTCCTTACCACTGTCTCCCCACCTCCCTGTATAAAAAGATTAATATGTGCGATAATGGATATGTTAATTAACTAGATGAGTGGAATCTTATCACAATGCGTATGTATATAAAATCACCACAACATACACTTTAAATATCTTACAACTTTATATGTCAATTACACTTCAACAGAGCTGAAAGAAACATTAATTTAAAAAACACATAGTATTTTTTTCTTCTTCTTATTTTCCATATATATGTGTTAGCATATGGTATTTGTTTTTAACTTTCTGACTTACTTCACTCTGTACAACAGACTCTAGGTCCATCCATCTCACTACAAATAACTCAATTTCATTTCTTTTTAAGGCTGAGTAATATTCCATTGTATATATGTGTTACATCTTTATCCATTCATCTTGGGTTGCGGCAAGATGGGAATAAAGACACAGACCTACTAGAGAATGGACTTGAGGATATGGGGAGGGGGAAAGATAAGCTGTGACAAAGTGAGAGAGTGGCATGGACATATATACACTACCAAACGTAAAATAGATAGCTAGTGGGAAGCAGCTGCATAGCACAGGGAGATCAGCTCAGTGCTTTGTGACCACCTAGTGGGGTGGGATAGGGAGGGTGGGAGGAAGGGAGATGCAAGAAGGAAGTGATATGGGGACATATGTATATGTATAACTGATTCACTTTGTTATAAAGCAGAAACTAACATACCATTGTAAAGCAATTATACTCCAATAAAGATGTTTAAGTAAAAACACACACATAGTATTGATTCAAATACTACATTATCAACAGTCATCAATTAATGGCATACAACATACAATCATAAAATAAGCTGTAAGTTTTCTTCCACATGGACATGAATACAAGTTAGGTAATAAAACTAAATATCCCAAACCCTTAAAATACATACATCCTGAGGATCAACTTGGCTTAAGGAAACTCAATACTGACAGGTAGAGGACAAAGTCATGAGAAAAGTAAGGAGTTAAAACGTTCATAATTCCTAGCTTTCTACCATCATGGGCTTTAAGCCTGTAAAAATAATGGAATTTCCTTCAGAATCAAATAATAACAACTTGAGTTAGTACAATCAGAGAAAAATCAGGAAGCTAGGGCCTCAGGACCAAAACATTACCAGATTGGATATGTCTTTGTGAAACCTCAGAGGTATAATTTAAAAATTACTGGGTTAATTTACTTTTCTATAGCAAATGGTCCCTGAAAATGAAGGTGTAATTTATCATCAGGCATGAGGATTAAAAGTTCCTGGTGGGTAGCCAGGCCTTGTCTGGTCTCATAAATTCTGGCGTTGTGAGATTTCTTCCATCCCTGGTGAGTTTATGGACACAGTACATTTCCACGTTATCACCTTTCATTTCCAGTTCTGGCAATCCAGACCTTTTTATTAAAAAGACATCAAAACAAACATAAAAGCCAATAAACATTCAGCAGTAAAAACTCATAAAGAATCCAGACATAGGGGAATTTAGTATCTGATGTTGCGGGTCATTAAATTCTAAAGTCTTTCTTCTTTTCCACCCAACTCAGGAGACTACCACCGTCATGCTCTTTCCCATCCAAACCCCTCGTAAACTAGCCTTCCCTCATCCACACTCAGGAACGTATGACAGTGAGTAACTAAAGCTATTTCTCTTTCAAAGTGCCTTGGGGACTTAAGAGAGCAAAGCTTCAAGATAGGACCATGAGTTCTGACGGTGAGATATCCAGTACGAGTGAGAAGATAGAGGATGTATTTTGGGACCCCACAGGTTTTTCCAGATACCTTTCTGGTATCTCTGGGAGAGCAGGTTTTGCAAATCAACTCAGGTAAAAGTCTTACTAATCATAAAATAGAGAATAATCTCTCTCTTCATTGATATATTTATCCTTACATACAATTGTTTTTTTTCATTTTTCAATAAACACCTGGGGATCATTCTTTTTCTATCTGTTCCTAGATGAATACATTTGGTAATTACTTAATTACTTTATGCATCAGTTTCCTCTTCTGTAAAGTGGGAATAAAGATAATACTTAGCTGCAGGGTTATGGTGAGGGTGAATTAAGTTAGTTCACATAATGGTCTCTGACTTGTGCCTGGCACCTGTTGGTAAGTGTTCTGGATTCATTTTAATTATCGAGTAACTGCTGTGTGCCAATGACTCTGCTAAGTACTAGGGATATGAAAAAGGAAAACAATGTTACTATCCTCAAATGTCTTCCATTCTAGTCAGAAAAACAGTTGTGCTGACAATGACAAGAAGTGCTTTAATAGGATGAAGGTTAAGACTGGAAGCAAAGAAACCATGTAGGTGTCCATGGCAAGAGTCAAAGAGACTAATGCCACAGGTTTGAACTGAAACAATGGATAAAGAAGTGAAGGCTTAGTGGGGTAGAGGAGAGGATGGATATGTGAGCCTTTTAGGAAGTCGAATAATGAGATGTGGAAACCAGTTGGATATGGGAGGTGAGAGAGATGAAGGCCTATTAGGTCACTGCCTTGGGCAACTGAGTAGATGGTGACTGTTCCCCATGGATACAAATAAAGGAGGAAGAAGGGAGAGAGGTTCATTTGTGGATACTTTGTGCCTGAGGTAGAGATGTTACTAAGGAATTGGATATAGGGATCTGGAAAGGTTTAGGTTGATTACTGAGATTTGGAAAATTATCAGCTGATAGGTAGGAGAGGACACCAACTAGATAAGTGGCCTAAGGACATGTCCTCCCTTTATTAGACAAGCTGCATGTGTCATTTTAATTAACACTCATAACAACCCTGTAAATTAAAGGTATTAGTTAGAACATGGTTCTAGCTATGTGTGACTGAGACCAAACAACACTGGCTTAAAGGAGATACACAGTTATTTTTCTCTCATGTAAAAATTTGATCTGGATGTGAAGGTCTTGTTCCAGATATGATGCTCCATGGTCTGAGGGACCCAGGGTCCTTCTCTTTTGTTGTTCTATCATCCCTAAACTCACTTCCATGCCTACATCCAGCCAGAAGAAAAGGGACGAAGACAGAAGAACACATCCATTCCCTTAAAGGTATGACCCAAAGTTGAATATGTCACTTCCACTTTTGACTCATTGATAGAATTTAGTCTGTGTCAATATATGGTTCCAAGGAAGGCTGGTCTTTATTCTGAGGGATCCTTGTAGAGTTATCTATAAAAACAACATTGAAGACAACACCTATATCCATCAAAAGGGAACAGGTAATTCTACATAGGGAGTACTATGCAGCTGTAGAAAGGAATGAGAAATAGCTCTATAAACTCTTAGAGAAGAATCTCTGAAATGAGTGTGAAAAAGCACAGTAGAGTATGCTACCATTTATCTAAGAAGGGGAAGGCATATACATATACATATACATTTGCTTTTAAGGAGAAGTTGGTAGAAGAACAGTACAATTTAAAAATTATTATTCTGTAGAGGGAGGAAAGGAACAGGTAGAAGAGATGAGGCTAGAAGTTGACTTTTCTGAATAGATGGCATGCTAGTTTGGAACCTTGTAAATATTTTACATAATTATAGAAGAAAATTAAAAATTAAAAACTAATTCCTAAACACCAAATGCAAAATGAAACAAATAAATCTGATTATAAATGTATTTGGTCACATACCACCATATTTTGAGTAACTTTAAAACACAGGAACTTGATAGTACATTCTTAGTGGGATGTACCCCATGGACAAAAACAAAATTGTAATAAAAAGGTTTTTTTTAGTAATCATATATTGATGGTGGTATTGATTGTTATTCTGAGTCTGTGGACAGTGGAATAAAGCAATGAATAATTTTGCTCAGTGTTATTAAGAAGCAGGATTTTTAGACGGAAAGAAAAGGCATAGGGAGGTAAAAATTAATAAAGTTAAGACAAAAAGTCCGTAGTTTTGAATTTGAAGTATTATAATTAATGGCACATTTTCTTTTAAAAGAAAAAGATGTATGTACACACATACACACACACACAAATATTTTCTAGATCTCTCCACTGAAAAGGCCTGGCTGGATAAACCGACAAACTCAGTAAAACAAGTATCTCTTACGTAGGAGTGTTATCTGTAAATGTTCTTGCTCCACTAAAAGCACCTGGAAAATGGCTAGTTCTGGGTCCAGGGCAGGAAGTGTCCACGATGTGCCCGGAACAGGGAAGTTATCAAAGCTACTAAGTGTCTGTCAAAAGTCTCAGGAACGAACTTAGAGAGTCACTGACCAAAACTGGGAAATTCAGACCATTAATAAGGTTAGTAACTGCAATAGATTGAAATGTATCAGTTAGTTCAAAATCCAAAACCAAATAATAGCAGAATAAAACATCTATTTGCTTACCTTTGGAGGACTCCAGGGAACAAACGAGTATTTGAAAACAACCTAATATGAACTATATTTCAGGTCGCCAAACAGTTGATTAGAGGAAGTTTATTTTGTAATGAATTCTAGCTAACATTTTCTAGCTAAGAAACGAAGAAGAAAAAATAGAATCAGAGTATTGTCACTTCACAATTCCTAAAAATTAGGTACATGTTGATGTACGCAATCAACCTCAGTACCTGTTAACATCATAAAAAAGCAAAGTAGGGCTTCCCTGGTGGCGCAGTGGTTGAGAATTCGCCTGCCGATGCAGGGCACACGGGTTCGTGCCCCGGTCCGGGAGGATCCCACATGCCGCAGAGTGGCTGGGCTCGTGAGCCATGGCCACTGAGCCTGTGCGTCTGGAGCCTGTGCTCCGCAGCGGGAGAGGCCACAACAGTGAGAGGCCCGCGTACCACAAAAAAAAAAAAAAAAAAAAAAAGCAAAGTATTATGTGCTTCCCAACCAAATACACACCACCATTGTGAAGAACTCTTTTTAAAAACTCAAATCTATTTTTATTTAGTCTTTAAACCTAACTACCAATTCATAGGAAATACAGGGAATAAAGGAACATGCCAAACAACATCTAGGTGATACCCGTCATCAGACTCAAGACTGTGGGAAACCAAACAGGACAAGAAAACCTGGTTTATTCAATAAAAAATGTCAAGGGCCAAAAAATTCAAGGAGTAGATTATGTCAACCAAATTTAATGTATAAACCTTGTCTGGATCTTGATTTAAATAAAGAAAGTTAGGAAACATTGAGGGAAAGTCAAAGACTGATGGATATTGGAAGATATGAACTATTATTACTTTTTAAGTGTGATACATTGCAGAAAAGTCATTATCTTTTAGAAATACATACTGGTATATTTCTGAATAAAATGACTGAATGGATGATATTTCTTTGATTGGCTTCAAAATAATATGGCAAGGTTGGGATGAGAGATACAGATGAAACCAGATTTGTCATGAATCAATAATTGTTAAAACTATGTGATAGTTACATAGGGGTCATTATACTAATTTCTATCTTTTAGTATATGTTTTAAATTTTCAATAATAAAATTTTAATTGCTATCTATGGAAGATAGAAATAATGAATATTGGCAGGAAACTAGAAATTTCGACCACAGTATATATAATAATGTACATTGAATTTATAGATGAAGAAACTGTGACTTAGAAGAGAGACATGGATGGCATCTTAGGCTGGTACCTAAAATGGGCAGATTTAGGAAAAGGAACACAGGAGTCAGAGAAGGAGAAGAGGGGCGAGTAGGAAGGTCAGGAGAGAACAGTGCTTCAGAAATGAAGTTAGAAGGAGTTTGAAAAGGAGGAGTCTCTGTGCTCATAAAAATGTGCTGTTTTTTTTTTCTTTTTTAAAGAAAATTTATTAATCAGACATTTGTTAAGGACCTACTGTTAAAGTTCACTGACTGTTAAAGCCCTTCTGGAAAACACCCTGAGTCAAATAAAATGAGTCTGAGTTAATTTGCAGCAACAAAGGATACCCCGCCATGAGGCGTTATGGGGAGCGTCTTATGGCATGTGGGTTCATGGTGGATGATTCTACAATGGGTTTAAGGAAACAGGGGCCAGTTTTGAGGGGATGTTGTCCAAGCTGGGTATCTGAATAATATTTCTCTGAGAGGTGGAAAGGTTAAACAGAACTAGATGTATTGTTGGTAGTCAGGAGGGGGCCATGGTTAATGGTTTGTCGAGGGTGCCAAGTGGCTTTGCCCCTGTCCTGTTTATGTGCTTTGAGAGTTGTTTATGTTCAGTGAGAAATATTGTGGCCTAGTTGTCATGAGAGCCATTCTTTACCTTCTGAGTCCTTCTGTGCAGAGCTTTATGCTGGGGTTTCAAACCTGAGTAGCAAGGCTCTGGCCCCTGAGGGTATCAAAGTCAAGGCCAATCACACGGAGTGTAGGGAGAACATCTTAGCACCTTATATGTTGAGCAAATTTTATTTTGAATTTTGCTCTGTAAGAAGTACACACACAGGCATCTGAAATGATAAGGGGGAAGCAACAGAGATAAAAATGGTTCCCAAATGTCTTGAACAAGCTGAAAAGTGGAATGAAAAATAATAGAATCAATCTCACAGCTGAAAAGTGGAATGAAAATAATAGAATCAATTACCCAGGAAAGTCCCATGTAGAAAGGATAGATAACCCATTAGAAAAAAAATTAAAAGGAGTCTCATTAATGGTTACAGCAATCTTCTACATTGTTTTAGAAACTATTAAAGGAAAATGAATTTAAGTTGTTTTTCTTCAATGCACTTCACACTATTAACTTTACATAAAGAGCAGTATCACAAAGAAATAAATGAAACAATTCAACTGGCACTGAGTGCAGGATAATTCCAGAGAATCACCACTTAAAAATAAAACCCTAGATTCTTTAGCATTTATATTTCAGTATTGGCCATAGCAAATAATTTCAGCCAAAAGAAGAAAGAGTAAAGTAATTAAAGTAACTTCCCTTGATTTTGTAGGTTAAATAAGGTGCAGCCGCTGGACGTTTTTATCTTCTTGAGTAGAAATGTTTTTCAAATCACTTTTGTTCTTTATTTCTTGGTATTTGGAATACAAGTTTTTTTAAAAAAACTTTATTTTATTTAAGTACAGTTGATTTACAATGTTGTGTTCATTTCTACCATACAGCAAAGTGATTCAGTTATGCATATATATATATATAGATATATAGATATACATTCTTTTTCATATTCTTTTCCATTATGGTTTATCACAGGATATTGAATATAGCTCCCTGTACTATACAGTAGGACTTTGTTGTTTATCCATCCTATATATAATAGTTCACATCTGCTTATCCTAAACTCCCAATCCATTCCTCCCCAATTCCTCTTCCCCCTTGGCAACCAGAAGTCTGTTCTCTATGTCTGTGAGTCTGTTTCTACTTTGTAGATAAGTTACTTTGGGTCATATTTTAGATTCCACATAAATGTGATATCATATGGTATTTGTCTTTCTCCTTCTGATTTACTTCATTTAGTATGATAATCTCTAGGTCCATCCATGTTGTTTCAAATGGCATTATTTCATTCTTTCTTATGGCTGAGTAGTATTCCATTGTATATATATATATATATATATATATATATATATATATATATATACCATATCTTCTCTATCCATTCATCTGCTGATGGACATTAAGGTTGTTTCCATGTCTTGGCTATTGTGAATAGTGCTGCTATGAACATAGGGGTGCATGTATCTTTCCAAATTATAGTTTTCTCTGGATATATGCTGAGGAATGGGATCCCTGGATCATATGGTAGCTCTATTCTTAGTTTTTTGAGGAACCTCCATACTGCTTTCCATAGTGGTTGCACCAATTTTACATGGATTTTGTAATGGAACTTCTGTTTGTGGATATGACATTGATTCTAGAAGCCCCAAGTCTGGAAAGGAGAGCCCCTCTTGTTCCACTTATCACCATAGTGTGAAGCCAGCAGTAGGATTCGGCTGCAGGTGGGGGTGGAGGCAGGGATCATTCTAATCCTGGAGGAAGCAAGGTCCTTTCTAAGGAGTAGAAGCTGAGCTCACAAGTCCTGGAAGTGTGAGCCCTTCAGGCAGAGGCAGGAGAGAAAGAGAGGAGAAACATGAGGAGAAAGAAAGAGGAGAGATACAGGATGAAAATGGGGCAGAAAAGAAATGGACAGAAGAGAGAGAAAGATGTAGGAAAAATGAACCAGGATAGATTGAATACCTTCAATGTGCCAGCTACTCTGATATCCACTGAAGACCCGCTAACCCCATTCATTCTCACAAAACCCCCTACATTAGATGTTACTGCTTATAATTTAGAGGAAATAGAGACAGACAAGAGGCTGAGTAACTTGTTCATCCAATGTAGGGCTGGAGCTGTTGGAATCTACAGACTGCACTGTCTAAGGCAGTGGTCCCCAAACTTTTTGGCACCAGGGACTCGTTTCATGGAAGACAATTTTTCCATGGACTGGGGAGGTGGGGGGAGGTGATGGTTTGGGGATGATTCAAGCACATTACATTTATTGTGTACTTTGTTTTTATTATTATTACATTGTAATATGTAATGAAATAATTATACAACTCATCATAATGCAGAATCAGTGGGAGCCCTGAGCCCGTTTTCACTTGCCACTCACTGATAGGGTTTGTTTGTTTGTTTGTTTGTTTGCGGTACGTGGGTCTCTCACTGTTGTGGCCTCTCCCGTTGCGGAGCACAGTCTCTGGACACGCAGGCTCAGCGGCCATGGCTCATGGGCCTAGCTGCTCCGCGGCATGTGGGATCTTCCCGGACCAGGGCACGAACCCGTGTCCCCTGCATTGGCAGGCGGACTCTCAACCACAGCGCCACCAGGGAAGCCTCACTGATAGGGTTTTGATATGAGTCGGCAAGCAATTGATTGATTATGGTCTCTGTGCAGTCAAACCATTCTGCTAATGATAATCTGTATTTGCAGCCGCTCCCCAGTGCTAACATCACTGTCTCAGCTCCACCTCAGATTATCAGGCATTAGATTCTCATACGGAGTGTGCAACCTAGATCCTTCACATGTGCAGTTCACAGTAGGGTTTGTACTCCTGTGAGAATATAATGCTGCCACTGATCTGATATGAGACGGAGCTCACGCGGTAATGCGAGCAATGGGGAGCGGCTGTAAATACAGATGAAGCTTTGCTCACTGGCCCGCCGCTCACCTCCTACTGTGTGGCCTAGTTCCTAACAGGCCATGGACCAGCACTGGTCCATGGCCTGGGGGTTGGGACCCCTGGTCTAAGGTGTTAGAGTCTCACTTTAATTGCTCCTCATCAACAACCAGGTATTGCAAACTCAGATTCTGAAAGAAACCAAATAGGTAACATGAAGATGTAATTTGGATTGAGGGTTAGAAACTGTGGCCAAACAGAGAATGTTTGCCCCAATTAAAGATGTTCCATTTAAAAAAATTAAGTATTGTGTTGACTTTGTGAAACCATTCTGAGTGCCTGCTGGTAGAACTTTAGTTTAACACCTGTGGACAATGCTGCTCATCCTATGTCTATTTCCTGTCACTTGTGCTCTCAATACTCTCCCTCCCTACAGTCCTTCCAACCCTGTTTCCCTCTTTGTCCACCTCTCCTACCTCTCAACTCCAAAGGTTCATTCTCAGCTAGAAAAATTCCTTTCATTCCCTTTAATCCACCAGAATGTCTAGGTCTGTTAAAATTCTATCTACTTTCTTTTTGAACTTTGCTAACATGAGTAGTAAATTTTAACTTGTTCCAGTAAAAGACCAGTTAATTTAGAGTCTGAGGGATAGACGAAATCTTAGGGATTTTCAAATCTAGTTAAGAGGAAAATAAATAATGTAAGAGGATGTGATGAAGAAATTATTGCCCACGACAATTTGATGCTGGCCTCTGCTTAGAACAGTGTTTCTCAACTGTTTTTTTATTACTGCCTCCCTTAAGGAGACTTTTTAGACTTTTTTTGTATATTAAGTCACCCCTCGCCTCCCCCAAGAAATTCTAATACCATGGATATAATATATATCTGTTTATGTACTATAGCTCTTTGGAAGGCCACATGCAATTGCAACATCTAAGTTTTTTTTGCCCCCCAAGAACCAATTTTCTTTCCTTTGGGGGCCATACTGCCCCCAATGAGAATGCACAACTTAGCATAATAACTCTTATTCCACTCTATATTCTGGGCCCATTCCTTGGGAACTTTTGGATTCTTTGTAAAGAGATTTGAAATGTATGCAGCAGGGAATTAAAAGTTGTTTTAGTGAAATGACCAGGTACTTTTAAAACAACCCACCCACTGCTATTCATCAAAATATTAACAGCCAGGTAGGTTTTATATTTAATGATATTCAGCCAATTGGCATAACCAACACATCTTCAAATTACCTCTGTACACAGAGATACACCATCAATCTATCAGGAAGGCAAGGAGTTTTGCAACTTAAAAAAAGAAGTTTAGTGTTTTATTTGGAAGTCAGATTCCAAATGCATTATCTTTTAAAACCAACTGAGTAGTTGGTAGAAATTGTGGTGGTTTGTCTATGTCAAACCTGTACTGCCAGTCCCTAAGACAAGGCTTTGCATCATTTAGCTACTGCTGAGTAAAAACCCACCCCAAAATTCAGTATCTTAAAGTAATAAACATTTATTATTGCTCATAGGTCTCTAGGTCAGCTGAGTGTACTTGTAGCCTTGCCTTCGCAGGTAGTTATAGATTAAGGAGGCAGCTCTGTTGATCTTGGCCGGGCTCTCTCACATATATGGGAGTTATCTGGCTGAAGGCTAGTCTAGGATGGCCTCAGCTAGTACAAATGGGCCCTTTCCCATGTGATCTCTCTTCTTCCAGCAAGCTAGCCTGGGCTTGTTCACATGCTGGTGTCAGGGTTTCATGAGAGATAGAGGACACTGCACTAAGGAAACTGAGTAGTTTTTATTATCGTAAAACACAGTAACAGCAAATTAGAAGAAAAAGAAACAAAAAAAACCAGCATTAACTCTCAAAATATTGATTTCTTTATGAAAAGGAGAAACAGTGACATTTAGCCTTTAATGCTTCTGTTTCTGTTTTCCAATTTCATTCAAAATGAAATCCATCTCTCCTCATTTCTGGAGTAACTTCCAGAGTAGAATCCTTGCTAATATTTTCATCATCACCACCATCATTAATTATTTACTTTTTGTAAGAAGCCACTAGCAAACACTCTCTCTGGATAAATATATTCCATCTGCCACAGAGTTCTCTATCCTTGTTACCATGGAGTTCCCGAAGATATAAGTCCTTTACACCTGGCTGATTTAGCAGCAGGTGTTAGCAAAAAGAGCTGATTGGTGTACCTAGATAAGCAGGTAATAGAGCATTTTTATACTGTGGTCTACTGGGTGAGGCAAGAATTTCTACTATAACACTCTGGCCTCTCTCCATCCCCTCACCCCTTACCCTGCAGGGAGCAACAAATAGGTGAGGTCAGAAGAAGCTGAGCATGCTTGACTCAGGTCCTGCTCTGTGGGATCAGCTTGCCAGCAAAGATCATGCATTCCCATCCATTCTTTATGTAAGTTTTTCAGGAACATGCCCCCAAGGGGAGGATGGTATTTCCCCAAATACCTGTAACTCATATGTAAGTTCCAAAGGAGACATATTGGATAGCAGATAGAAGGTACTTTCTTGAACTAGCCTTTTTTAATCATAAAAGTTATTCTTTGATCTCTGACTGATGTCTACAGCTATCAGGTGGCTGCATATTTCGATAGGCAAAAAGATGGGTGCTAGAATTTGCTTCCTTAAATCTGCATATGAATTTCCCTGAGAAGAAGTTTTTCTAATGTTGAGATAACTTTCTCAGGTTCAACTTCCATACACTGCCCTTCGGTTACTGACCATGGAATGGCTGGATTCCATAATTTATACCACCTACATCGTTAACCCCATGTCCCATGTATGAAATGCACAAACAGTGGACTTCATTAGGAGTGCCACAAATTGGTCAGGTGTGACAATTTTTAGGCTAAATACCTAAAATCATGAACCTGTAGGGTTCATGATTTGAGAGTCTAGGATCCTTAAAGGGAGAGGTTTTATCTTCTCTTATTTGAAATGCAATTCCCTCATACACTTATTCAACAAATACGCATGCTGCACACATACCAACCACTCTGCATCTGCTGCCCTATACTCTTGCTGCAAGGGGTGCCCATTAGACACATTTCTAAATTATGAGACCTAAACAAACTTCTGCTGTGCAACTTCTGGAAAGACTCTTGCTTTCATAGAAGAAAAGTTTAAACCTTGCTGGTATTTCTTCTTTTTTTCCCTTTTCCTGAATTAACTGTAGACCTGGAAGCACAGCAGCTCTCTTGCACCCATGAAGATAAAAGTAATAATAAGGGTGAAATGAAATCAATCATTTACTAAGCATGTTGAAGCAGGAAGATAGAAAAAGCCAAAATTCCTGTTGGCAACTGAAATGATAGGAATCAAAGCCACCAACTGCATTCCTCCAGATTCCTTTTCAGTCTGTGGGGGTAATAAATCTTACTTATGAAGGCTCTGCTAGTCAGATTTTTGTCACTTGCAGTCAAATGCTTTCCTAATATATGATATGCAACAGTGGATAAGATATACTTTCTACTCTGAAGCTGTTCACGGTCTAGAGTGACCTCAATATAAGTGAAAAGCCTTATTATAAAGGTAAATAGAGGAAGGCTGCAAATAGAAAATGAGCCACTAATTTAGTCTAAGATGGACTTTTTGAACTAGTTAAATCCAAGATAAAAAAGGAGTTAGGCACAAGGTTAAGTGGTCTAGAGCAAGAGTAGAGTAGAAACAATAGCAACCAGACAGTAGTTAGAAGATGGGAAAGGAGTAAAGCCAAATGAGGATAGAGAGAGAGCCAAGGGCAAGATGTGAGTCAAATCAAACCTTCCCCAACCCACACTGCGGCTAAAATATCACTTATTCTATGCTGAGTGGCAGAAGAGTATTGTAGCCATGATGCATTATAGACAAGAAATTATGTTCAGTCATTTATTTCCTACTGGTCTCCTTTTTGTCAAGAAATACACATCTCCTTACACGTACTGAAAAATTCTGGGATGATTCAAGATACAAATCTCATAAGCTTTCCTTAGTCTTAGCTGGGGGTAATCCAGAAACCAAGCTTTATCTCAGATGCTTAACAATAAATATTCTATTCAATATTCTCTTTTAAAAACATGTTTTGGACTCAAATTTGTGCTCTATTTTCCTTGAAATTCTCCAAACCCTTTATGCTTTCATGGTCCAGTTCCCCTTTTGCCTTTAGTGATAGCTGAGTGAATCAGGGGACTTGTGGAAGGTACTGGTAACTGGGCATTCTTACTTGAAAAGAGAGAAGGAGGAAGCTCAGAGTGGCCTGGTGAGCTAAGCCATGCAACCCTCAGGCTAGGGGTGTCTGGAATGATCTCGGCTTGATGATTCACTTTACAGGAGTCACCATTTCATTGACTGCAAGCGTTATCTTCTACTTGACCATGATTGCTTAACAAACCTCCCCAAATCTTAGTGGCTTAAAACAACCACTACTTATTTAGCTCATTATAGAAGATCAGTTCTTGGCTCAAGTCTGGCTTATCTTTGTTGGCCTTGCTCACACATTTATGGATAGCAGGTGGGCTGGGACTGGTTGCGTTTCTGATGTTCGTGGTTGTTACAGCTGGACCACTTGGGTCTCTTATCCTCCAAGCTGGATTACACGGTGTCCCATGTTCCAAAGCAACAAATGAGTAAGCACTGATGAGTAAACATGTTATAAGTCTCTGCTTATGTTATGTTTGCTACCTGTCCAAGGTCATATTCCTCCTCGTAATGGGAGGAGCAAGGAACGACAAAGGCACATTACAAAGGATACAGATACCAGGAGAGATATAATTTGTGGCCATTTTTGGCAACCAGACCACTACAGCTGCACATTAAAGTCAACTGGGTATATGCCTGATGCCTGGATAGAACATCAAACCGATTACATCAGAATTTCTGTGAGTAGGATGTGGTATCAGTGTTCACTTTTTAAATTTTTATTAATTTATTTTGTTTTATTTATTTTTATTTTTATTTTTATTTTTTTTGCGGTACATGGGCCTCTCACTGTGGTGGCCTCTCCCATTGCGGAGCACAGGCTCCGGACGCGCAGGCTCAGAGGCCATGGCTCACGGGCCCAGCCGCTCCGTGGCATGTGGGATCTTCCCGGACCGGGGCACGAACCCGTGTCCCCTGCATCGGCAGGCGGACTCTCAACCACTGCACCACCTGGGAAGCCCTACTTTTTTTATTTTTAATGTTTATTTTTTGCCAATGGTCTAGTGCTCTATCTCTAGCTCTGGGACACCAGTTTATAGAACAGTTAGGCCTCCTGAGAAACTTTATTTATTTTTCAGTAGGGATACAAGATTTTTATTTTTATTTATTTATTTTAAAAATTTGAAGCATAGCTGATTTACCATGTTGTGTTAGTCTCAGGTGTATAGCACAGTGATTCAGTTTTATATATTTTTTTTCAGATTCTTTTCTCTTATAGGTTATTACAAAATATTGAGTATAGTTCCCTGTGCTATACAGTAGGTCCTTGTTGGTTATCTATTTTATATATAGGAGTATATATATATTAATCCCAAACTCCTAATTTATCCATCCCCCCCATCTCCTTTGGTAACAGTAAGTTTGTTTTATATGTCTGTGGATCTATTTCTGTTTTGTAAATATGTCCATTTGTATCATTTTTTTAGATTCCACATATAAGCGATATCATATGGTATTTGTCTTTGTCTGACTTACTTCACTTAGTATGACAAACTCTAGGTCCATCCATGTTGCTTCAAATGGCATTATTTCATTCTTTTTTATGGTTGAGTAGTATTCCATTGTGTATATGTACCACATTTTCTTTATCCATTCATCTATCGATGGACTTTTAGGTTGTCTCCATGTCTTTGCTATTGCAAATAGTGCTGCTATGAATATAGGGGTGCATGTATCTTTTTGAATTATAGTTTTGTTGAGATATATGCCCAGGAGTGGGATTGTAGGATCATATGGTAGCTCTATTTTTAGTTTCTTAAGGAACCTCCATACTGTTTTCCATAATGGCTGTACCAATTTACATTCCTACCAACAGTGTAGGAGGGCTCCTTTGAGAAACTTACTTTATAGTTAGTAAACTTTTCAATAGTTCAGAACTTTTTGATATGCAAACACTACTTTGGTCCAGCTAACTTGACAGGCCAATCCAGCAAAAACAGTTAAAATTGGTCCCATAGCTCAGATGTCCTCAAACTTTAGTGTGTATCAGAATCACATGGAGGGCTTGTTAAAACACAGATTGCTGAACCCCATCCCAAGATTCTGAATAAATAGGCCTGGGGTGGGGCCCAAGAATATGACTTGGAAGTTTTCAGGTGCCGCTGCAGTTGCTGATTGGACAGGACATTTTGAGAAACCACACGTGCAGACATGGCCTTAGCCAAACATAGCGTCTAACCAGCATGGCCTCATTGCCCTCTAAAAGGGCAGTGGTTATCACCGTGAGCTGAAGCAACTTTTGCAGGAGTTCTCAAAATCTTTTACTCAAGGGCATTTAGATACAGCCAGCGAGTAAGTCATCCTGCCACAGGGGAAGGGTCCTCTGCTGGGACAAGAGACTGTTCCAATTGCCTGAGACTTTTCATGGAACTCTCCAGGGCACTCACTTGACTAACAATCCTTTTCTATGTCTTCCCTTCCAGCTCTCTATTAAATGATGAGAAAAGATGAGGATTTGGAGTAGCTGCAGCAAAGCAGCATGAAACCTCCAGTCCCAACAATGAAAGTCTGAGACTTTACAGTGAACTCACTCATCCAGTGAACAGTTTCCAATCAGAACCCACAAAAGGTCTCAGATGAATCCCTGGGGAGTCTATGAACCTGACCCTCTACCAACAGAGAATTAGTATAATAATAACAGAGAAAAACCACTCACTCTTTCCAAGATAAGAGCCAATGCTTTTTAAGTGCAGTATTTGCAGCTCATGCCTCAAGCACAAGGAACAAAACACTCTGGCTTATCCTGATAATTACAGTGGAGAGTGAAGGGGCTCTTATCAACACTGGCCAGAAAATTATTTTCTATTCTTTAATGTAATCACCCATCTATGTATAAAATACACACTTTGTCTAAGTATTCCCACCCAGTTCTAGGTTAACCCAACTTCAAAGAGTCTGTTGGTCACACAGTCTACTTGTTATAGGAATCTGCAAAGTGAGAAGGCTGGTTTTATGTAACATTTAAACCATTGTTTGATACTCGCAGTGACATTACCAGCTTTGCCAGAGCTCGACATTTAACTCTAACCCCGATCTAACCAATGCTCAGCCTGGGCCCCCAAAGTGGTTCCCATCTACCCTTGGCCCCAAGCAATCATTTTTTATGCTTGGGGCTCTGACTTTTCCTTATCCTTTGTGCCCCTTAATCTCCTGGGTTTGTTTCTCTCTGTGGTCAGTCAGGACACACTTTCTCCTAAATTCCTTCTTTTTAAAAAATTGGAATATGGTTAATTTACAATCTTGTGTTAGTTTCAAGTGTACAGCAAAGTGATTCATATATATATATATCCTTTTTCAGATTCTTTTCCATTATAGGTTATTACAAGATATTGAGTATAGTTCCTTGTGCTATACAGTAAGTCCTTTTTGCTTGCCTATTTTATATATAGTAGTGTGTATGTGTTAATTCCAAATTATTAATTTATTTCTCCCCCTCCCCCCTGCTATCCCCTTTAGTAACCATTTTTTTTCTGTGCCTGTGAGCCTATTTCTCTTTTGTAAATAAGTTCATTTGTATTATTTTTTAAGATTCCATATATAAGTGATATATTTGTCTTTCTTCTTCACTTAATATGACAATCTCTAGGTCCATCCATGTTGCTGCAAATGACATTATTTTATTCTTTTTTATGGCTGAATAATATTCCATTGTATGTGTATACCACTGCTTCTTTATTCATTCATCTGTTGATGGACATGTAGGTTGCTTCCATGTTCTGGCTATTGTAAATAGTGCTGTTATGAACATTGGGGTGCATGTATCTTTTTGAATTAGAACTTTCTCCAGATATATGCCCAGGAGTGCGATTGCAGGATCATATGGCAACTCTATTTTTAGTTTTTAAGGAACCTCTATGCTGTTCTCCACAGTGGCTCCACCAATTTACTTTCCCACTAATAGTGTAGGAAGATTCTTTTTTCTCCACACCCTCTCCAGAATTTATTAATCGTAGACTTTTCATGATGGCCATTCTGACTGGTGTGAGGTGATACCTCACTGTAGTTTTGATTTGCATTTCTTTAATAATTAGTGATGTTGAGCATCTTTTCATGTGCCTGTTGGCCATCTATGTGTCTTCTTTGGAGAAATGTCTGTTTAGGTCTTCTACCCATTTTTTGATTGGATTTTGTTTGTTTGTTTGTTTGTTTGTCAGGACACACTTTCTCCTAAACTCTTTCTTTTTTGAGACTAAATCCCGACAGCAGAGATGTTTGTGTCTCAATTAATATGGTTTTTTCAGTTTTACCATGAGCTCTCTCTCCTTCCATGTGAATATAGGAATGCCCCAGGGGCACCAGTTCAAGTGCATACTCGTGTAATGAGAATTATTATTAGGGAACAATAAATTCTTACTGGTCATCACTATTTATATTGAATTAATTTTAGTCTAAGAGTTAGAGATTATTATTTCCATTTTATAGATGAGGAAACTGAAGCACAGAGAGACTCCTTGTTTTCCCGATTTCCTGTTTACTTTAACTGCTAAACCTAGGCCCACTGCCTTTTTCTATATTCAGAACCTGTTGAGTGTAGATTATGATCTCACACTCTTCCTCAATTAAGGAATCTTTCCTCTCCAGGTCCCTTCTGGATGTCATGATGGAATGGTGGTGTGGGTAATGGAAAACTGGCAACAAGCTCAGTTAGAAGATGAGCTATTTCTTTAAAGGCAAAGAATATGGAAACCCATGGAGATGGAGACCCAGACTTCCAAAATCCCCATGTCTGCAAAAATATTTTCAGCTGCTGCTCCGGTCCCCAGTTAGGGAGGGTTCCACCAGGACTCAGAAGTTTACCTTTGCTCTTCCACCCGGCATTTTTATATATTCCTGCATTCTTCCTTTGGCTACCCCACCTGCTTTTTTTCTGGAGACTGTTTACCAGCTGTAGTAAATGGGACAGAATACATCAACTTATTCCCAAGTATTTAAGGTTCGGGCAGAAGAAGGAAAGATAAAGTTTCCCGGCACAGCACCCTCAGCAAGGCCAGGCTTAACCTCCTTTAATTTTTTTCCATTCCAGTAGCACTCTCCCACCATTCATCTTTCACACCAACTCTGTTATTTTCCCTCTATAATAATCTCAAATACTTGCCTCTTTCTTAGTTGCGAAGTTTCAGTCTAGACAGAGTTTAAATTATTCTCTTCATGTTCACACTGGTTCACATATATATTAGGAGGTGTGGTTAGATGTCAGAGATGGTAATGGAGCAGAGTGGAGGGTGACGGGGATTAGACTACTTACTCCTTCTTACTGTCACATCTAATTCCTGGTCTGATGCCACTAGAAACCCATGGTGGTATTTTCTTTAAAAAAATGTCAGTCCAATAAAATGTGGGTAAACCCAGGAATTAAGCTAATTAATAATATTAACATTATTTACTGTACACACTGGGTAAGTGGCTGTGGGTGAAATGACCACTTGCCCAGGGACTACAAAAACAAATTCGCTGTGGGTGGATAAATAAACAAACACGAGCCACACGAAAATGTTTATCTCAAGCTTGTCAACTTGGAGCTATATTTTAGTTTCATAGGAACCACACTGGAGATTGAGAAAATTGTTTCAAATGGGTTTTCCAGTTCAAAATTGAGTCAATTTCTCAAAAGAAAAAAATAGATTCAGTAATTTGGAAGATCTACCTTTACTATACCTTTCTTCCTAGGATTTCAAATTCCTTATTTCTTCTTTGTCCAAAGCAAACTCACAGGAGATCAGTTTGAATATTTGATTTAAAAATTTAATAATCTTTAAAAATATGCTTAATATGATAATATTGGTTTATTACCTGGAGGTTTAGTTCATTTACAATTACTGTCATTACTGATATATTTGTACTCATTTATTCCAATTCATTTTGCCCTTTCTACCCGACCTATTTTTAAAATATTGCTTTTATGTTCTCCTTTCTGATTTTGTTTTGAAATAATGTTCACCTAATTCTAACTTTTTTCTCTGTACTAATTTTCTCTTTCCTAAAAAAATAATTAGTATTCTTTTGTTTTAGAAAATACCATGGAAAGTTTAATATCACTGTTTAACCTAATAATAGCCTAAAATGAGTATCAGTGTATTTACCCGCCTCCTGACCAATACAATACTTTTAAGACACTTTAATCATCCGCTCAAGTTATATGTTTTGTTGTTCAGGATTTTGGGTCTATCTTGAATTCTGTGTGTTTTCTTATTATTTGTGAATAATTGTTTGGCTTTTTGTATCTTTTATCCATTTTTCTGGCTGACAATTCCTCCTCATATCTCAGCTCTATCTTTCTAGAATAATTTGCGTTCTTCCTAGAGCACATTCTTTAGAAAATCTTTAGAGGGGAATTGTCGTGAGCAAACCCACTCATTCTGTGTATGTCTTTCTTTCTGTCTCTCTCATGAAGTATGCCATGAATGATATTATGAAAATGTGTAGTTTAAAGTATAATATCAAAACAAACATCCACCCCGGTTAAGCTTTCTCAGTTTCTGTTTGTCTGAAAATGTCTACATTTTGCCCTTGTTCTTGAGAGATTTTTATTGAGTATATAATTCGAGGTTGACCAACATCTTCTCTCTTTGAATTTATCATCACATTTGTTTCTCTCGTCCATTATTTTTTAGAAGAAATTGGCTAAGTTTTATTCCTTTGTTAAGTAATGCGTTTTTCCTTTCTGGTTGCTTTTATATCTTTTCTTCTTTGCTTAATAAAGTATGTTGAGGTGCTAGGAATTTATTGCATTTCATGAACTTTGATCACTTTTGGAAAATGATAGCCACTATCTCTCAGATATTGCCTCTCTCCTCATTCCCACATTCACTTGGTTTTCTCCCTATGAAACTGAGTAGATGTGTATTGGAACTTCTCACTCTACTGTCCACATCTCTTAACCTCTCTTTCATAATATCCATCTTTTGCTCTATGAGTTGCATTTTAGTTAATTTCTTCATATCTACCTGACTCCTCAATGTTTAATCCACCCATTAGATCAGATTATTTTTCAAATCTTCCTGATAAAGAGTCGGTTGTTCCACTGTCATTATTTCAGTATCCTTTTGGATTTTAAAAAATAATACTAAAATTTTCTTTCCTATTCCACATCAGTTAATATAAACATCAGCTCTTTTTGTCAGTCTTATTCTGGTGACCTCTCATCCTGCTTGGTCCTCCATCCATCCATTCAAACCAAAGATCTAATATTGTGTTCCATCCCATAAATTAAAGACCTCTTCACCTACAGTACAGATCTACCTGTTAACCTGAGCAGTGGCAGGGCAAGAAGCCAGAACAGAGAGAGAGTACAGATGGTCTCCTTAGATAGACCCTGTCTGGTGTCCCTGCCATGACTAAACTGAGGAATGCAAGGACAAGCACGATGACCAGCTGTGCCTGAGTTTAACCAGGTGGTTGAAGAGAGAAAATACAGATGAGGCTTTGGGGACACAGTAACTTGGCCCAGTAAAGATCAATATATGACCAGTTGCATTAACCAACAACTCCCTCCTTTGGGGAGAAGCAAATGAGGGGGAGGGAGTATTGGCAGAAGTCTCCTCCTGAAAGTGGCCTGTAGAAGACACTTCCGGTTTCCCATGTCACAGTCTCTTGGCTCAGCTCTGATTCCAGCTGCAGCTGTTGTGGATGGTTTTGCGTGAGCTCAGCCACCTTGCTGACAGCATTACAACTGAAACAGGTCGTGTCTTAAGCTCTTTGCTTTGGAGTCTTATCTTGAACCTCAGGAAGCTTTTCAGCCTTCCAGCAAATGGTAACACTCAACCCACAGGGAGGCACAGCTGGTGGAGAATCTGACTGTTTCTTTGGGAAACTCCCAGTGAAGGTGTTTTGGGGTCTTTTCTCCTGAGCTGCTAATATTCCCTAAAGATTATCTTCTATTTTCCTGCCATCTGGTAGCTAAAATGGGAAGAAGGCAAAGTTCTCTATATTGAATATGTGCTTATGTCATTTCCTGTTTTCAGTTGGGGAATCAGTCACAGTGATTACAAAAATCTTTCACGTCCTCAACAGTCTTTCAATACCCATCCATGGCCAGATCAGTTATTAAGCATTTTCTAGGTGGAAGTTACAGTATTAGTCTTGTGTTTTTGTGCAAAGAAGCCCTGATTTTGCATAGCTGGCTGTTTCTTTTGAGCTTAGCTCATCTACTGGAAAAATGCAACACGTTTATTATAATCGTGGTGAAGAGAAGTTTGAATTAAACCCAGATATATGTGAAAATATCTTAGTAACATTTCTCTAGCATCAAAATTAATTATCAACTGTGCTTATATTTAAAAACCTTTTTTTAGTTTGAAAAAAGTCAAATGTTCAAGGAATAGTACAATGAACTTGCATATATCCTTCACTTAAATTCACCAATTAACTTTTTGCCACATTTGCTTTTCCTCTCTTTCTCTGTATCTCTGTTTCTCTGTCTCTATCTCTCTTCTCTCTCTATATATGTGTTTGTGTAGTATGTATGTATATATGCATATATACACGTACATATTTGATGAACCATTTGAGAGTAAGTTGCTGACATCACCTTTTTTCCTGAATACTTTTGCATGTATTTACCCAGACAAGTGTATTCTCTTACATAACCAGAGTACAATGATAAAAATCAGAAAATACAACATTGACACAATATTATTATCTAATGTAGAATACATATTCAAATTTTGTTAATTGCCTTGATGTGTTTAACAGCAATATTTTCCTCCATCCAGTATCTATAATAGGATCAGACATTTTATTCAATTGTTATATCTTTTTAGTCTCTTTTAATTTGGAAAACATCATCAACCTTTTTTTTTTCTCTCATGACATTGACATTTTTGTGGCACACAGGCTAATTTTGTATATAATCTGCTGACGTTAAAAAATAGTTTTAAAAATGGCTGGTATGAGAATGGATAGTACTTCAAATCTATGGACACAGTTGCAGTTTCTTTAGATTAAGTCAGTTTCTGGTTTGAATTTTACAAAAATCCCTCATCCTTTTGCTTTTAAACTACGCTGCTCTATGTGGAGACACACACACACACACACACACACACACACACACACACACACAATGTTTCAATTAGGAGAATATAAAGGAACTTAGGGCTTTGAGACATTCCCTGCTAAAACTGCATAATTGGGGTCAATGCTGTGGTGCCATAAAGCTGTGGTCAGGAATCAGTGGTCTATTGTGAAACACAGGACATATGGATCTGAACACGTTTGGCAGATCAATGATCTCAAAAACGTTTCTTAAGAAGTCACACATCTGGAAATAAAACTTAAGGTAATATATAAAATTTAAATTGTCTCAAGGAAAGGAAGAGTAAAGTCAAAAAATATTTGCTTGCCTACTTAGAGATTAAGACTGGTGATTCTATACAGTTCACACGAACAATGATATATGGTAACCTACTTTTTATATGATTTCCCTTTAGAACTAAAATCCCAGTAATGATGAAGAAAAAGGATATTACTTATTGGAAGAACATTCCAACACCCAAGCACAGAAGGTAAGCTACATTTCCACACAGCAGCCCAGCTCCCTGTGCTTTGCCAACCGGTATGATCCAGTTGAACCAAATCTCAATTGTTGCAATGCCTTTGAGGAAAAATCTTCAGAAGGATTTCCCCTTAAGGATTTTGATTTTCAGAACAAAGTGAAAGACAAATATGAAACCAAAGTGGATAAGGAAGACAAAGAGCTGCCAGTGGTGCTTAGTCTCTGGACTCCTACAAGTTAATGGACTGGGAAGCAGGAACAGGTAAGTGATAATGATTCTATAAGCCTGCAAGTGTGGAGTTTCCTTGTTTGCTCTGTGTTTTGTGTAAGTGTCATATAATGTGATTAAAATCAAGCATTCGGTCTGTCTTTGAGTAATATTGAGCTCCAAAGTAATTTTTCAGACACAGTGATTTTGAACATTTTAAATATTTCTACCCTACTCCTCCATCGACTGTACTCTCTTAATGACATTTTACCAACTGCATTATAATTATGTCTAATTTCAGGATATTTCTTCTTTGTTTTAAAACTATATTGATTACTCAAGGCTCTGCACTGAGTGACTCAGAATTTGTTCCAATTGCTGGTACTAATGTAAGCAACTGAATTAACCGAGTGTCTGTCGGAAACAGGGAAATGGAAACTCGATAATCTGCATGGCATTCCAGATCAAAGGAGGGAAGGAAACTTGTTCACAGCCATTTCTCAAGGAGCATTATTATTCATTTTGGATTGAAGCCATAGGAAGATGCTATATAACATATGTCTGTGGAGTGTGTAATTTTACATGAGATAGTATCATAAAAAGGAAATTACAAAGTTGAATTCGACTTGATATTCTTATTAATCTTTGTTACCCTTTCTTTTATGGTTGAGTTGGTTCTCTATTGGGAAGATAACATTGTTCTTTTTCTATTTTTGATTTAAATGAAAAATAGTGAAACCATTCAAAATAATTTAACATTTTTTATGTGTGACCCTTACCTGTAGAGACAGTACACTTAATTAAGTAAGAGACTGTGGTCACATAAGTGAATAATTCATTTGATTACCTCATGCCTGTCCTTCTCTTTACAATTTTAATGGAACTGTAGAAACCAAAATGACTTTTGATTCAGTAGATTTAGTGCTTTTGAGTGAACCAAAAATACAAGTTATCTATAAAATATTTTTGGTTTGTTTGAATGGAAGGATAAAGACAGGAGAGGATTTGAAATTGCCTTTTTTCTTGAGAGATTGGGAAATGAAACTCAGAAGCATTGAAGGGTTTTAGATGTATTGCAAAGACAGCATCGATAACAGAAACTCCAAAGCCTCCCTTTTATCCCATGAAATGTTCTTGTTTTGGGAGCCACTTTTCTCCTGTGATAGCAGTAGCATATAACTCACAATAAGCTTTTCCATCAGGTTTGGAAACTGAAGCTCTAGGAAAGTGTTCATGCACTAAAACCCAAAATACTGCCATCCTGGAAAGGTTGTGTGATCCCCAAGTTAGCAGTAGGAAAAAAACATTGAAAAGATGTTTTCAAACCTTTTAAATACCTTTTACAACTAAGAGGTGTTTTAGTTTGGGGCTCAGTTTGGTTAGTTAAAATGGTTTTTTCCTTGCTAATTCTCTGCCTTCTTTACTCCCTAACCTCTCCTGTTTTCTATTCCTGGTGCATGATAATATTTTGACAACACTATGAAAGTACACACACACACACGCACACACACATACCCTGATGAACAAGATGGGCCTATTGTGGCTGAAACCCAGTGTAGAATAATGGAAAATGAGAATAAAAATCTCACCTAGAGAGATTTTTTCCCACAGGCCAGGGGTTGGTATAGTCCACTGGCCAAATCCTGCCCTTGCTTTTTTTTGGTACATAAAGGCTTACTGGAATATAGTTATACCTGTTTATTTACATATTGTCTGTGGCTGCTTACAGGGTACAATGGCAGAGTTGAGTAGTAGTGACAAAGACCATATGGCTAGCCAAGCCTAAAATATTTATTATCTGGCCCATTACAGAAAACGTTTGCTGACCCCAGCCAAAAGCCAAACTTTATTTTCCAAAGGGTGGTCCCAGACCAGCAGATTCAGCATCTACTGAATCTAAGAATTTGTTAGAATGCAAATTTTCCAGCCCTATCTCAGACCCAAGGAATAAAAGTATCTGGAGATGGGGCCCATGATCTCTGTTTTAACAAACCTTCTGGGTAATTCTAATGCATTCTCAAGACTCCCCTGGGTCAGAGCGTCCCAACCAGATGTTGCTAATGGGTTGCAGGTGTGCAAAAGATATTAGGCTATAGGTCATGTGGCTGGCATCAGGTAGGATCCCAAAGGATCACAATCTGGGCAGGACACAATTAAAATTGTACTTTACAAATTAATTGGGGTAGATTGATGATGAGTTTCATACCAAATGAATTTCCTGTCATTCTCAGAGACCATTTTATAATAACAAAAAATAACATTTTCATAACACTTTTTAGCTTGCAAAGTAGTTCAGGGTGGTCTCAAAAGACGTTTCCAGCTTGCAAATGTTACTGCACAAGAAGTAGAAGGCATGTGTCTACGTGTCTGTTTTTGTGGATTTAATACCTTTTTCTTCAAGAAAGATAAATATCTTTAAGGTTGATTCAGTAGAGGGATATATAAATTTATTTTTAAAATAGCCTTATACAATCATGTTGTATCACTCTTTAAACATTATATATGAAAATCCAGAGTAGATAAATTAGCCCAGGTTCCCAAGATATTCAATAAGTAATTTACTTGAAATAATAATCTCCCTGCTTACACCTAAATTGGATTCTACTGAAAATAATTCATTGCAAGTCTTATTTTCAGAACATTTTTTGTTGCTTTCAGCAAGGCATGCCTATAAGCTAGCATTCATAACTGGAAAGTGCATGCTTGAATGTAAACTAACAAGCAGTAAAAGTGGTCCTCTGCCCACCCATCATAAGGATAGAGAATGTGGACTCTTTAGTGATATGCAGAATAGGGCCAGAATAGAACACTGACCTTGGGAATTGGGCCTATAGCTTACTGATGCTGGGTCTTCACATTTCTTTCTGTAAATTTCTGCCCCTGCATTTCGACCTGTTCCAGGATCCCCAGAACTATATCAGGAAAAGTCAGATTATTTGGGTTGAAGATGCTCTGAAAACCCCTGGTGGCTTTTGGCTATTTGGGGATTTCTGCAGCATTCAGAGTCTTGCCCAATGGGTGGCTATTGGTCCAGTTTCGCCTGCGACAATATTTGGGCTGGCACACCCCGCAAAGCCTATCCTCACTCACCAAGTACACACATACACACACATCAACATGGAAGCATGTGGGCATGTAGACCACCAGTACCTGTGGGGCTGTGAGATGGGGCCATAGGCTCTCCACAAGATAAACTGGTCAGGCCCACTTCAAACAACTTCATGGCTGGGCCAAGGTAACAAATGGAGTTTAAACACCCCCTGTGTCTTTGCTGAAGCTCTTCACCTCACTGTGAGGGGCTTTGTGTACGTGTACACTCACCTCAGCCGGAATGCTACTTGTTGCACTTAGGGGTACATGTACTACCAGGTAGGTCTACTTCTTATATTGACATTTGCGGTCAGATAATTCTTTATGGTGGGGACTGTCCTGTGCATTGTAAGTTGTGTGGCAACATCCAGGACTCTACCCACGAGATGCCAATAGCTCCCCAGTTGTCACAACCAAAAATGTCTTCAGACAATGTCTGTCGGACTTGGCCGAGTGCTCCTGGTTGAGGACCACTGTTCTACGCCAAATACCACTTAGTCTCAGCATGTGTGGGTCTCCCTTGATTGACTCAGAACCGGATCCTCCTTCACAGGGCTTTTAAAACAAGAATAAAATGCAAAGTGAGACAGCTCCTTTACATTATGTTCTGTATCGTCATTGTGCAATATGGTGGTTCCTAGTCTTGTTTGTTCACAATTACAATGGAAGTAAAAGTCGGAAATATGGTATTCTCAAATTTTATCAGCCTGACATTAGAGCCAAAACCATCATGCAGGTGGCCACTATTTCAGAGCCAAACCTCCAAGAAAAATCATCGTCTCATGCACTGATTCTATCAAATGCTTACAATAAAAACATAGACTTTGATTCCATTAACTCAGAAGAAAATCTATGTGTTCTTACAAGTCCAAAGTTGAGAGCAGAACGCAAATGTTCAAAAAGAAATGCTCCCCACCAAAATATATCAAGAATCACGGACATTACATGCCATGCCAATTTCAACAGGTAGCTAAATCACATAGACTAGAGTTCACTTGAAATCATGTTTCTATCATCCCCCCAAATAAAATATAAAAATAATTAACAAGCTGCCTGCTATTCCAAGCCAACCAAATTTATATTATTGAGTTTTGCTTGTCTTTTTTGTGTTTATTTTTATTTTTTTTTCTGTGAATGTGCATATTAAAGGAGAAGTTCTGCTTTAATTAGGCAGGAAAATATAGAAAATTACACAGGACGGTAGTTAGCAAATTATAGCCTGTTATCCAAATCCAGCCAGCCCCTGCCTTCTAAGTAAAATTTTATTGAAACACAGTCATGCTTAGTTGTTTACATATTTTCTAGGGTCACTTTCATAGTACAATAGCTGTCTTGAGTAGTTGTGACCAATTCAGACTCTATGAATGCAAAGTTGAAAATATTTATCTGCCCTTTACATGAGATATTTTTTGACCCCCTAGTATAGGAGTGACAGGGGGGTGTCCCTTAAGAGGACTGCCAAATATTTAAATGCGTGCGTAAGTTACTTCAAGCCTCAGTCCCTTTTACTGAATGTGAACTTAAGTCCTCATGTCAAGTTGATGAGAGTTACGTAGTTATTTTTGAGAATTTTCTGGACCTGCCAGAATGCAAGTGATTTGATTTTTGTTTCAGCTACTTGGGCACCAAACCATTGGTTGGGAAGGGGTAAAGGTATGTTGTGTTTCTCAGTGGATAAATCCAGGTTCTTTATGCCCTAGAAAGTTGTCATGGGGGATTTTGGTAAAACTTGTTGCTGCATTCTGATAAAATCATCTCAAATCCAATCACATCTCCTTAAATGATGTGTCCAACAATGTCATCGAGTGTTGAAGTGGACTTTGAAATCGGCGAGGCTCTTTCTCTCTTTTTCTTAAAAGCTCTCCTGATATTTACAAACTGCTTATATTTTCTTCTTCATATCAAGAAATGCTTCCAGATGGGTTCTTTGATGTGCTCCTGGGGAAGGAGGACAGATGGCTATTTTGAGGTCACCATTTGTCACAAGATGATAGTCCTGTTATTTCATGGCGGTTTTTTTTTATATAATTTTTTTTTTTTTTTTCGGTACGCGGGCCTCTCACTGCTGTGGCCTCTCCCGTTGCGGAGCACAGGCTCCGGACGCACAGGCTCAGCGGCCATGGCTCACGGGCCCAGCCACTCTGCGGCATGTGGGATCTTCCCGGACCGGGGCACGAACCCGTGTCCCCTGCATCGGCAGGCGGATTCTCAACCACTGAGCCACCAGGGAAGCCCTCATGGCGTTTTTATATTTTGATTTTTCTTTTCCGATTTAGGGAAAGTCAGTGATAAGATTCCATTCCGATGCCTTTGTGCACTTACATTTATCTCCAGTCTTCTACAGGCTTTTGTGAAGGCTGTGCTTGAGAGGACTGAAAAACTGTAGAAAACACAAAGCTCAGGGCCTCAGTCTACCTAATAATATATATTATATCATACTTATATATCATAGACATATGGCTCTTGTGTACTTAATATATATCACACTACTAATATTATCATATACAATAAAATATTAAGTAGCCTTAGTATATATGTGTGTGGGTGGGGGTGTGTGTGCATAGACTCTGTGTTTGTAGGTGTGTGAAGGTGTGTGTGTGTTGTACACTGTGTGAAAAGCAGTAATCTACAAAGAAAATGGAGGGTGAGACCTTGAAGCAAGAAACCACTTGCCAAGCTCAGATGTTTCTTGACGTAACTGAAGTTGTTGATACTGACTTTGCTATCTTGGCGCAGCTTAGAAAATGTTGATTACGTAAAACGAAGCGTTCTTTACTGCTCTGTCTGCTTTTCACTTTTAGAGACAGATTTCTTCCTTTTCTTTTACGTGGTATTCTTCACTGGATTGTTTTCTTTGGCTAAATTCCCTAAGTATTGTTCATGGTCCCCGAGCCCAGCTGTTCCGTCCTAACTCTTTCAATGGCGTCTCTACAAAGCTGGCCTTCAAGGCAGCATCCTGATCCCCTGGTTGGAGATGACAGAGTTCAGGCCTCCCCACACAGGCACTGTCCTTAGGTCCCAATCCCTTCTTTCTGTCTGTAGACTGTTCCTCAATAAACCACAGACAGCTTGTCTTAGGTCACAAGAAGCACAGAAAGCATGATGAGAGAGAGCAGTTAGACCAGCCCAAGCTCACCCTCACTGACGGAAGAGAGTTCCTCCAACGTGAGCCAAGCATTGATGTCATCTTTGATGCCCTGGTAGAGAAAGCACTTCCCTCAAACCTCAGCTCAGTTCTCTACCTCTTATGTTTATCTCCTCCCCAGCTCCCAGACTGTGAGCTGCTGCGTGGAAGAACCGCATCTAAATTATTTCTATGTTTCCCAGAGGAGTATCTCTGGGCACAGTCAGTGACAAATGAATATTTATTGCATGAAAAAAAATAATTTAAAAATTAGTTTTAAGCAGTTTACATTAGAAAGCAAGCATAAGTAAAGAGTGGATTCTGTTCCATGCCAATTGAACTGACCCAATCTCTGATATTAAAATGTAACGGAGGTCATGGAATTTTGTAGCTGGAGAGGAAACTTAGGCCACACAGTCCAGTCACCTCAGCTGACTGTGGAGAAGAGTGAGGCTCAGAGAGGAAAGGACAAATAAACATTTGTAGGGCACCAACTGTATGCTGGACCAGTACTTTGCAAATATTGAATTTTCACAGTACCAGCTCGCTTACTCAACATTTGCTGTGAGAAAGAGGACCACAGTGTGAGAGATCATGGCACGACAGACTTCAAGTGACAAGGTCAAGTCCATGAAGCCTGAGGAAAGCTGGCTTTGCTGACCTCCAAAGCCATGCTCCTTTCCTTACACACAACCCAGGCAGCCCCTAAGTGCAAGAATTTTGCATTGCCTGAATACTAACTTAGAAGCATGTAATAGTTATCTAACCATTTACAAGAAATACAGAGTTAGAGAAATATGTTACAAGGAAACCATCAGCCTTATCCAGAATTGGGGAAATCTTATAGGGCAAATGACCCCATTTCTTCAACAAATACATGGCATTAAAACAACAACAACGGGGAAAGGAAGGGACTACTATATAGTAAGAGACATATAAACCAGATGTGACCTATGGAACTGTGGTTGGATCCTAATTTCTGAACAAATGGTAAAAAGAAGAAAATCGAGAAAATGGGAGAAATTGAACATGAACTAGTATTAGAAGATATTAAGGACTATTGTGCATTTTTTTGGTATGAAACTAATATTTTGGTTATGTTTTTAAAAAATCCTTGTGCTAGAGATTCAGACCTAAGTAATTATGAGTGAAAAGATACAATGTCTGGTATTTATTTTAAAATGTTCCAGATGCATTCATATACTAGTATGCAATTAAAAGGTATGTTTTTAATAGAAGCTATAATACCTAGAGCCATTAATTTGGTTTGGCTCTAAGGTCAGATATTAGTTCCACTCTGAAGTCTAAGGCAAGATTATAATTCTTCATACATGTTTACTATGACTCCATGTTAAAACAAAACCAAACTTCTGCAAAGGCAAAAATGTATGCAGCCTGATAAGCTCAGGTATCGATATAATTGAAACCCTCACTCTTCCCTTGTGAGGAGACCATCATTGTGGGATCAGGATGGACCATGTTCCCTGCAAACCCTCCAAGGTCATCTGACATGTTCCACTTGGACGCATCTCTTCAAATCAAAGCAAGGACATCTCTATCCTACAGTCCTCAGGGCTGGCAGCTCTGAAGGGAGCAAGATCTGTGGGCAAATGACAGCTCTTTCAAGGATTTGTCTAGGCCTGCTTTGCACAGCTGAGGAAAGTGAGACTTCACAGCTCTTTTATCCAAATGTTGACTACAGCCCCTAAGAACTGCCATCTCTTTCCCGATACTCCATTTGGAGAGTCAGTGGAGAAAGGAAGGAAAGAAAGTGTTCATCTCCTGCTGGACTCTGTTCACAGATGTCCTCTAGTTGGCCAGCTCCTGTTGGAATTTAAAGGGAGGCAGGAGTTGAGGGAAAGGAGACAGACTTTCTAAGGCCTCCACAGTTTGGAGGGAGACTAGAACCTTCTCTGTCAGGGTAAAGAAAGGATATCCCCAATTTCTGCACCAAACAACCTTTTAGTGCTCTAAGGGCCGGAACCTCTCAGTCTGCAATGTACCCACAGAAAACCCTGGGGATTTTGTTAAAATGCAGATTCTGATCCAGCAGGTCTAGGATGGGCCAGAGATTCTGCATCTAACTAGCTCCCAGGGGACGTGCTGCTGCTGGTCTGTGGACCACACTTTGAATCGTGGCCACATGGTCACCTTTAGAGTCAGGAGAGCATTTTCTCGTTCTAGGGTCAGGTCTTTATTATATATCATTTGTGATAACTCATCTGTTACCCACAAGAATTCTGAGAGTGAGTCTAATGAGGACTTAATGTTAAATAATTGGTGACTATTCAAAACCAAATAACTTAGAAATCTTTGGAAAGGATTGGAGGAGGAGGTGGTGAATGAGGATCAGAGATGAATATTCTTCAACCCCTTTTCACCACTATGCTCTGGGCTTTTCTTCATATATTTTTCTCACTTAAGCCTTACAAAAATGCTCCAAGGTAAGTGTTATTGTGCCCATTTTATAATAATAAGGAGCCAAATCACAAGCTTACAACCATCCAAAGCAAAATATGGGGAATTCTACAGGAAAAATGACCTCATTTCTTAAAAACAATAAATGGCATGAAAAAAAGAGGAGGGGCAGGAACTGTCACACATGAAAGAGGCTTAAGAGACACGGCAAACACAAGCAACATCGGGATCTTTTTTGGAACCTGATTTTACCAAAAAAACAAAACAAAAACCCCGTAAATAGACATGTTTGAGACATTGGTTAAAATGGATCATGAACTGAATATTAGCTATTAAGGAATTCGCACTAATTTTGTTAGGTGTGGTAATGTCATTGCAATGATGTTATAAAACAGAATTCTTATCTGTCAGAGTCTGACTGGTGAAATTATATCCTGTCTGAATTTGCTTTAAAATACTCCAGCAAAAAAAATAATAAAATAAAAACAAAAAATAAAAACAAGTAGAAGAAACAAGACTCAAGAAAAGAATCAAGAGTGGCAGAATGTTGATTAATATTATTTTTTAAAACTCTATTTAGAAACAATTTTAGATGTAAAGAAAAGCTGTGCTATTTTTAGCACAGTGTCCTGAATATATATTGCCTAACTTCCCCTAATGTAAACATCTTATATAACTGTGGAACAATGATCAAAACCCCCAAATTAACATTGATATAACATAATTAACTGACATACAGATTTTATTCTAATTTCTTCTCTGTTTTTTTCCTACCAAGTCCTTTTTCAATTGCAGAATCAAACCCAAAGTCCCACATTGTATTTAACTGTTCTGTCACCAATTGTCCTTGGCTCTATGACAATCCCTTAGTCTGTCCTGTTTTTCATGCCTTTGACACTCAGAGAGTACTGGTGAGTTATTTTGTAGACCATCCCTCAGTTGCAGTTTGCCTGATGTTTTCTCATGATTAGATTGATGTTATGTTGATAATTATTGAAGTTGGGTAATGTAAGTCTAGGTTTTCAGTACGCTGTTCTACTTTGGGGCATGTTTGAAAATTTCTTTGCTAGGTGTTAAATTTAAAAAAAAATAAGGCAGGGGGTGGTTACATAACTTTAAAAAATTGACTTAGTTATTAAATGAGCAGAGCTAGAATTAGGAACCAGATTAGTTTGACTGAAAGAATCTGTGACCTTTACATTATGAAGAGTAGGAAGCAAGATAAATGATATCTGGTTGTTAAGGTTATTTTCATGGGTGAGCCCTGCAGACAGATTTTTTTTTTACTGCTCTGAACATAATTAATCAAGCCCCATTTTCTAGGTATATACCAATAAAGGCTGTATTGGATCAAGATTGAATTATCTTGCAGGATGCCTTACTAGATATGAGAAATTAAAACCCAAACAAGTCAGCTAAAACAGATATTGAATAAATGGTGGAGGGGTGGTTCATGGAATTCAAAGTCAGGAGAATAGCAGGCTTCCCACGGGACAAGTATTGGGAAAAAGAAAACTATAAACATTCACTTCTCTATCTATGTCTCTCTCTGTCTATCTGTCTCTCTTTGGAGACATGTAAAACGTGATTTTCTGCTACTCTCTATGTCTGCTTCAATGTCCTCCTTTTCTGTGTAATCATTCTTCATCATATGTGGCCATAAAATAGTAAATGGATGCTTCATCTTGAGTCTACAGGACCTTAGATATAGGGATTCTCAACTCCCAGGCTTCTTCATTCAAACCCTCAGTCATATAATCCAATTTCCCCAATTTTTGCTGTTAAATGACCATTGAGCTAGTCCAATGAGCTGTGACCACAGAAGGCACATATAGTACTCAAGGTAACAAGAGCCTGTGTACTTCTTCATCTATGGCTATACAATGGAGTTGGGGAGTTGGGGGCAGGCTAAGCTAAGAAGAAGCAGGCAAAGTAATATCTCAGCTCTGCAGAATCAGGCATTGATGAGTTGTGTCCACTTTTTCTTGATTCTAAACCCTCAGAAGAGGTTACAGTTGCCGATTCCTGGTTTTCACTGTTCCAGAGGGAAGAAATAATTTACTAACACTAGGTGATTTGACTTGAAAGCCCCACAATTTTATGCTAAGGAACTGGCATGGTAAGTAAGTTCTTTGGGTAGCTTGGCACTATTCTTGACCTTGAGGAGATCAGAGGCTAGTAGAAGAGAGAGAAGTATAAATTAAAAATGACAATACAGTGAGCTTAATGCTGCAGTGGAATTACATACAAGGTTCGTAGGTGTGATATGGAAGGATATGATTAACCATATCTGGAGAGGAGAGGATGAGAAAATCTTCAGAAAGAAGGAGACATCTGAGCTGGAAGTTGAAGGCCAAGTTTGGAGATGAAATACTTTTCTAAGATGATTCTTGTTTCAGGATCAGCTCTTGGTCCACCATCTTGGATCTGGAAGGAGAGCTTCTGCTGTTTTTGCTGTTCAGGATTAAGTTGTGGGCATTTATATGTGTCCTGCTTTACTGATTGCTGAGACATTTGAGATTCAACCTATTGATTAGGCTTTTTCCTTGACTTCTTAAAAGCACTAAATTTATTCAGCCATGAGGTACTCTTGGAGGGCATCACTGTGTTGTCTGGTTTAGGGCCACTGTGAACAGGTTGTCTGAGAAATCCTGACATTTGCAACGGAGAGAAAGGCAGCGTGAGTTGAAGAAGACCCACTGGTGATTTTATCTCTCTTGCTTACATTGTGAAATTTAAATGGGTAGGGTGGGAAGAGCTCTTCGTATTTAGGTAGTTTCATCAACTATCTTGGTTTTAGCAAAGCAGATACAAGAAGAAAGATGGGTATGGAAAAGTCTGAGCCTATGAATTCTAAGAACCAGAGGGGTTGACATGAATCTTTCATCATGTCTCAAAGCATCCATTTTAACCACAAGGCTGTTGAATTTCAGGGTGGAGGATGGATTTGGTTACTTACCAGGAATGTTGGGTAGAGGATCTGTGTGTATATATATACCTACTGCCCTTGTGGTCAACCTGTGTGTAACCAGAAGTCACAACATTTAGAGTGACTATATGGGTAAAACACAGCAGGATTTATTATAGAACAATGTAATAGGTACACTTTTTCCCCCTATAATATGCACAAGTGATGCGAGAAAAGTGATAAAGAAATTAAGTCAAAATTTTAAATGGTCATGTCTATTTACTATCCTAGGATCCACTGGCCATCTGGAAGATACAATAAAAGGAAATCCATTAGAAGGAAACATTCAAACATCGTACTTGGCTTTGGAAAGTTGAAAGCCAAGGACGGCAGAACCAGTTCCTACTTGGACTGGAGTTTGTTTGTTTTGCTTATTTGAAATCAGAGCCAAAGGCCCTAATGGTTTTGACTAACTCTGTTTCTTTCTTTCTGTATATTTGGGCTGGGCCAGTATCTGCAAATGAGCCTTTGCAGATGGCATAAGACCTTCCCCTCTAGTTTTAAGGACCTTCAGAATTTCTGGGAAATCATGCTTGAAGTCATGTCTTCTCCAAAAAGCCGCCTGTGTGTCATGAGAAGAAAAAGCATCATTTAATGTTTAACCATTTACAGAGTCCCTGATGTGTACAGGTAGGATTGTTGTGTTGTGGAAAAGAGGTGTGAGGTGTAGGCATGGGGAGAAATAAACACAAAAAGAGTAACCCTTTCCCTCAAAAAGTCTGTGCTCTACTAGGGGAGACAAGTGTATGCCTAAGTCCGTTGAATTTGCCAAGGGAAGGTGGGAGAGAAAGACAAGGTGGGAAACCCAGTAGTTTAACTATATTACAAACAGTGCATGCTTCTATCTCATCCCAGGGACATGGTTGAGAGCAGAGTTAGGTCACCACCGGGTCAGATCGAGGCCCCATCATGCATTTCATCCCTTCAGTATGGTCAGCGATGGGAGGGCCTTAGGACTTAGGGTCCTCGACAGACGTTTGCCTGTGATGGTGGGAGGATGTCCAAGATGTCTTGACTAGGAAATGGTAGAGATGGGATTAAAAATCCAAATCTGGTTGACTTCAAATCCTATAGCTCAGGTCTTGGGACAGATACAAATAAGCAAGGCATTTACCCTCTGACCCCAGATTCTTCATTGGCAAAATAAAAGACATGGAATCAATATCTAGCAAACCCCTTTTTTTAAAGCAATGGAATACTTCTTTCAGATAAAATATTACTCAAGCCCAGGATAGAAGACAGATCAAAGTAAACTAGTTTGGCTGAAGCCTGGGTGGGAGCCAGAGTCCTAATCTCCATCTCACCCCAGAGGAGTTCTATGTGTTCTATTGCACTGTTGTTCAGAAAATACTCCTTCTCTCTTATCCCTTCGATGGGAGAGTATACTTTACTACCCCATTGAAGTTGGGCTTGCTTATGTGACTTGCTCTGGCCAATGAAATAGAAGCAGACATGACATCCTTCACATTCAAAAGGAGCTTCCATAATCAAAATGGCTTGGCATCTTGCACTCCTGGGCTCTGTTGTGAGAAAAGTATGCCCCAGGCAGTCAGTGCTCCCTAAGCCTAAAAGGAAAGATAAGTAGAGCATATGTGCATTTTACTCTTAGTTTGGCAGAAACTCTGTGGCCAAACTGCAAACCCATGAATGAGAAATAAAGGTTTGGTTTTGAAGAGCACTGAGACTTTGGGGATGCTTGTTACACAGCCTAATCATAGCAAAGGCTGACTAATGTAAGGTCCTAAAACATAGTCTCAGAACCTGTGTGGCTCAGAGCATAGATCTAACTGGTGGAGAAAAAAATTGGTGGAGAAAATTTGAGAATCTAAAACATTAAGCAAAAAACACAACAGTAACAACAATAACAAAACTCCACATGTATTCCACTGATAGTGCCCATACCAGGTAATGGAGTAGTTTTTGCTGCTTAGATGCCTACTGTTGGTCTATTTCCCTGTCCTGTTTCCCAGCCTAGTTCTCCTACATGACTCAAATGAGTTATTATTTAATGTGTTATAAAGAGTTGGTTCCTGTAGATCGTAACAGAAGATCCCTAATTGACATATATGTACCTACTGTTTTGTTCAGTACTGTATCTATATCTATATATCCAGATTATATATAAAGAAAAGTAAGTTCGGAGGAGAAATTGTGGTCCTATTAGCTCATCTAATTAGCAGTTTCATTTCAGCAAAGCTTGAAAAGCTCACTGTTGGATACTGTTGGTGCTCTGCCTCCATCTCTGTTACCAGGCCTTGGACCTTCTCCTGAAGCTTCTGTGACAGTTTACTAGTAAAAACTCACCCCTGCCTCTTCTCTAGAGATTTGCTCTGGGCCTGATGGGAGCAAATCCCTTGCCTCCACCCCTTCACTCTACTTCTACAGCCTGTAGACAGTGACTTGCTGACACAGGGAGATGTGGGGCCAGCCCCTGGCCTCCAAGTGGACTAACTCTGATGCTGTTCAAAGTCCAGAGCTCCTGAGGAATTGGGTTGAAGCTGAATTCCAGTGAGTCCACATCCTCACTTCTACCCAGTATCATAACCCCTATCGCCCTTCCCCTGAGAACACTCCCTCAATAAATCATAGGCTCCTCAATTCATGTCTCAGGCTCTGACTATAGGGAAACAAAACTAAGGTACTTTCCCTCCCAACCCCCAGCTCCTCCTCTCCCTTTACTCATGCTGCCTCTGGGGCTACAATAGTATTTATGGTGAATAAGTCCTCATTTTATTTATTTATTTTTAAAATTTTAATTAAATTAATCAATTAATTTATTCATGGCTGCGTTGGGTCTTTATTGCTGTGTGTGGGCTTTCTCTAGTTGCAGCGAGTAAGGGCTACTCTTCGATGCGGTGCTTCTCGGTACGAAGCACAGGCTCTAGGCATGTGGGCTTCAGTAGCTGTGGCTCGCGGGCTCTAGAGGGCAGGTTCAGTAGTTGTGGCGCACAGGCTTGGTTGCTCCGCGCCATGTGGGATCTTCCCGGACCAGGGCTCAAACCCGTGCCTCCTGCATTGGCAGGCAGATTCTTAACCACTGCGCCACTAGGAAAGCCCAGTCCTCACAGTGAAATTTTTGGGGCAAAATGGGGTGAGAGACCATAGAGACTATGAAAAGTGATGGATGGCCTTTCATCATTCTGATGGCAGCATCTAAGCCACTGCTGCCAAGGAAAGGTGGCTTCTAGGAGACTGAGTGAGGAGCTGAGGAAGGGTGGTTGTGTTTGCTCATTTAATGGGCACCTTCACTTCAGCAAAGCTTGAAATGGGTCAGCGCTTAGTGGCTTTCACACTTTGAGGACAAGAAGCTCTTTCCAGGGGGCTTCTATTATCCTGCCTCTGAGGGCTCAAATTTTCTCAAATATGTTCTAGAAACTGGTCCCTCACCGGCATCTCAGCAGACCAGAAGAGGATCTGCCATTTCCCAGAAACATTTATAGAGAACCTACTGAATATAGCAGTGTGTTCAGTAATGAGGATGCAGCCATGAACCCAACCCAGACTTGCTCTGGGAAAGTTATGGTCTATTGGTATGAAGATATTTTAGTTTATTTTTAAAATTACAATGAAAATAATGGCTTCCAAAGAAAAGGACCAGAGACTGTATCATGGGGGCTCTGGAGTTCAATATGGATCATAATCTATACTTGGGTTTACAGCATTCTCACCTTATTGGAATCCCCACTGTGACAGCCCGTGTAAATTTTCCGCAATAGGGACCCACATAATGAGTACATATAAGTATAGCCTTTTCATTTAACATTTATATTTAGCCTTTTAATATTGAACACTGTACTTAGAATTCTTACCAAAGCATATTTTCCAAATGTAGTGTCTTTAGACATACATTCTGCTACTGGGAATTCCTTTCCCATTCTTTTCTGTCTTCCAAACTCTTACTCACATTTCAAGACATTGTTCAAATAGTACCTACTCTGAGAGCTGCCCCCAGCTCAGCTAGGTGGATACACCATAATTTGTAATACATTCCCTAGACATTTTCTTCTTTATGTGCCTCACCCAAAAAATACACTATGAGTTTCTCCAGGGCAAAGGTCAGCCCAAAGTATAGAAATTCAAATAATAATGAAAATAGATAATATTTACTGAGTACTTGCTACAGAAATATACTATTTCAAGAATGTTACAGTAACTCATTTAACCTTCTCAAGCATTTTATTATCCCAGTTTTGAAAATGAGGAACAAGGCACAGAGAGGTTAAGTAACTTGCCGGAGGTCACACAGCCAGGAGATGGCTAAAACAGGTTTCAAATCAGGCAGAGTGCCTGGTGTGGCTTCCAAGTCCAGCTTTTAGTCTTATCTGGGTTTCCTCATCTGGAATCCAAAGCCCCCCGAGTCCATGAATAGAATCCATGGGGGCCATTATACACGAGAATGGGAAAAATTCTGTCTTTTAATAATTTTTAACTGAATTGTAGCACTTCCTTCAATTGTGAATGTAGGCAGCACACCACAGCAGCGTTTGCAGAATCTGGGAATTTGTCACCAGGACACATCACAGATTTTTTTTTATTATATGACAGTTGTGGCTGCTCTCTCAAAATCTTGTTTATATTCTCCTAATTACTTAGTAATTATGGTGGTTATTATACCCACCACTACATGCTGTTGTTTAAAGTATTAAGTATTTTAACTGTTTTAAGAAATTGTTTTCCTTTGTAATCCTATGTTTTAAATTTATACATTTAAAATATTCTTTTTTTTATTTTTATTTTGTATTGGGGTATATTTGATCAACAATGTTGTGTTAGTTTCAGGTGTACAGCAAAGTAATTCAGTTATACATATACGTGTATCTATTCCTTTTCAAATTCTCTTCCCATTTAGGTTATTACAGAATATTGAGCTATGTGCTATACAGTAGGTCCTTGTTGGTTATTTATTTTAATGTCATTCTGAATGAAACACTGATACATGCTCCAACCTTAGTAAACTTCAAAAACATCATATTAAATGAAAGAATCCAGTCACAGAGGACCACATAATATATGATTCCATTTATATGAAATGCCCAGGATAGGCAAATCCATAGAAACTGAAAGCAAATCAGGGCTTGCCAGAGGTTGGGGGAGGGGAGATGGGGAGTGACTACTAATGAGTGTGGGGTTTCATTCTGGGGTGAAGAAAAATGTTCTAAAATTAGATTCTGGTGATGGTTACACTCTGTAATTATAGGAAAAACAATTGAATTGTACATTTTAAACACATGAACTTTATGGCATGGAAATTACATCTCAGTAGGACCGTTAAAATGACAACACCGATATTCTGATAAGGGGGGTTATAGGCTTGCCCAGAATCTGGTGGGGTCCATTGTCAGGAGCACAAACTTCAGAACCCCGGCCTGCGGCTGTGCTTGATAAATGAGCAGAGTGGTTCTGATTTAAGGTTTCTATGAAGTGCTAACTATCATGAATTTAAGTAACTGAATTTATATCATGAAATAAAATAAACTGCTACATAGAACTGACAGGATGATGTGAACATCAGCGAAAATCTCCTGGATCACTTTAAGAGGACAGGGGGGCCTGGTGTCCATTTGACACATTGCTTCTTATCTGGTTATCAAGTTTCCTTCCACTTTTCCAATTAAGACCCTGCTCCTCAGGAAACCCTAGGGGCAGGAAACAGCTAATTCCTTTTCTTTCCAGCCTTCCCCCACTCCACAAAGATGCCTCTGTTTCGAGTGCAAGAAATAGTCCTCTTCTGCCCCTTCACGGAGCCATCACCTTTGCTGGCAGAGTTGACTTTTGTGGCTTGTTTTCTAGGAGGTCGGTGTTGAGTCCTGAACAAGAAAATAGTTGTTTTTGTGGTGACTTTGCTTCAGGCAGCTCCAGGCAGGGGCCTCGCCTCCTCTGAGAAGATTCTCAGTGCCCATGGCCAGCGTGCCTGGGCCTGAATTACATCCTCCTCTCCCCACTCAGCTCCCCTCTCACTGCAGCAGCCGTGGTTGGTGAGCTGCCCGAGGTCTGCTGTAGCTCTGGGGACATGTTCTGTCCACGTGGATGGCTCCCTATCTCAAGCACCTGCTACACTATTGGCCTGAAGGGTTTCCTCGGCCCCAGAAGTGTGCTCAGGGTGGCTGTGCTCAGCCTGGACCAGCCGGGGATTTAACGAGCTCAGAAGAAATCTGCAACCAATCAAGGACAGGAGTTGGTAGATAAATAGCCCACATTTTTCAGCCTCCAGAGGGATTATTCTGTGGTATATTCTCAGATGGAATGAGCCGCAGGTGTCGGAGTGGTAATCTGCTCATCAATACATCTTTTACCAGCTTTCCTTCCTTCCCTGTCTCACTTTGCCATCATCACCCCTACTCGTGTTTGTTGAGAATATCTCCCACACAAACTCCTTGCACCCATGGTCCTGTCTCAGGGTTTGATCTGGGGGAACCCCAGCTTAGGCAGAGGGGCCCACAGAGTAACAAACCCAGGGTCAAGCAGACTCATCCAATGTGGGCTCCTTGGACCACTAATGCTGCCATTGTTCAGACATTTGTGGAGCTCTTATTTTGAGCTGCCTTTGGCTCCCACAGAATAGTGGATTCAGAGGTCCAGAAATTTTCACATGTTGAGCATTAAACAAATTGTTTTAAACTGCCAGAAGTTAACTCAAAGTCCAAAAAGTAAGGTTGATTCAGGTAAGGTGATAGAACTCTATTTCCTTCTGTGGATCAAAAATGGATCTGAGGGGGAGTTCCAAGAATGTGTTGTCCAATTCACACTGGCCATAAGGTAGAAACAACCCAAATGTCTCCCAAGTGACAAACGGATAAACAAATGTGGTTTATCCATACAATGGAATATTACTCAGCCCTAAAAAAGAATACTGATTGGTATATGTGACAACATGAATGAACTTTGAAAAAGTTAGGTGAAAGAAGCCAGACACAAAAGGTCACATACTGTATGATTCTATTTATATAAAACATCCAAAAGAGATAAATATGTGGAGGAAGAGAACAGATTAGTGGTTGCCAGGAGGTGGACACAGGGAGTGATTGATGAATGGTTATGGAGTTTTCTTTTAGGGTAATGAATATATCTTGGAAACAGATAGATATGATGGTTATATAATGTTGTGACTGTTCTAAATGCCACTGAATTGTACACTTTAAAATGGTTAAAGGTTAATTCTATGTTATGTGAATTTTACCTCAATTTTAAAAAGGTATGCATTGAAGATTTTATTACTCAGATGATAATGTCCTTCTCACCTATTCCTGCAGTCAGGGTTGATATTCTAACTCTTTAGCAACCTTAATATGGACCAGCCATGGTGCAGGAGGGAAGGTCTGGAGAGGCCTAGAAAGCAGGTCTTCTATGGATGAATCAGGGGGCATTCTGGGGGTTCAGGACAGTGGTTGTTTACCCTCAGTAGGGAAATGTCTCAAGATCTTAACAACTAGACAGTCCTCCTAAGGTACATTGGCCGAACATCTTTTCTGCTCACAGGAGACTATAGAGAGATTGACCTCTACATTTGCCCAGTGAAGTCTTTAATTTTTTTTAATTGAAGTATAGTTATGTATTTATAATATTCTATAAGTTACAGGTGTACAATATAGTGATTCACAATTTTTAAAGTGTATACTCCATTTATAGTTATTATAAAATATTTGCTATATGTGGAATCGAAAAAATATGACAACCTAGTGAATATAACAAAAAAGAAACAGACTCACAGATATAGAAAACAAACCAGTGGTCACCAGTGGGGAGAGGGGAGAGGGAAGGGAGGAGGGACAGTACAGGGGTAGGGGATTAAAAGGTACAAATTATTATGTATAAAATAAGCTACAAGGACCCAAGTGGGTCCAAGACCCAGTGGGGTCTTGGACTGAGAACAATTCCTCCTTCCAGCCCCATGGTCCAAAATAAGAGTGTGGCTACAGCCTGGTTGTGTCTGAGGAGGGGCGGGGCTCACACGGGAGATCCCAGCAGCATCTCACAGGCCACCAGGGCCTGATGTCAGAAGGACAGGCACTTTGGAGCAGGATGTTCACCTCATCTCCACCCTCATCCCTTCTCTACAGGCTGAGGAAATCCATGTTTTGAAGCCCAGTGGAAACACAGATGGGAGGCTGGGCTCTACAGCTTTGCTATTCTAAGAGTGTTCTGAGACCAGCAACTTGGGTATCACCAGGGAGCTTGACAGAAATGAAGAAACATGGAGCCCACCCCAGCCCTGCTGACCTGGGTGATTTCTATGCATATTACAATTTCAGAAGCTCGGCTTTAGGGAACAATGTCCTAGGACCACTTACTATTTTGGCTTAAATTGTAGGCTTATGTCTCCCTGTCTTGCTGATCTCTTCCAACCATAATTTGGAATGGACATGTTTTATATCTCTTTGGATACTGTCCAGAGTTTTTCTGGACAGAACCAAAAGCAGCTCATAGAAAGCCCATACTTTCTTCAACATCTCTTGTTTCATCTTAGAAATTCATGTGAATGTTGCACTTTATTCCATGTATATTGATGCTTACCTTAACCTAAAACGGTTTGCCTTTTACCTCCAAAATCTTTGAATGAAATTGAGGCTTCAGGAGGATGCAGCATATTTTTATTCCCTACGGCTTTGTATCCCCAGCATTACATGTGTGCTGCCGACTGCAAAGCAGATCTAAAGTGACTCAGGAAGTTAGTGATTCAACAGGGAAACCACTGATCATTAGGGTAAATATAAGGGTGAAGAAATACGATTAGACTTTTCTTTGAATTCTTAACTTTGGGTAGTGACCACAGGATAGAAACAAAAATTTATGTGCGGTCTTCAACTAAAGCAGGAGGGATTTAGAATAGCTCCATAAAAGATTTCTAGACTCAGTGACTGTCTTAGGTTGGGTTCCCTGGAAGCTGAGCCTGAGACAAGTGTTTGAGTGTGTGTGATTTTTTTGAGGGGGCATCTCAGGAGATGGGGAGTGAAGGAAGCAGGATGAGGCTGGGACCTGAGCAAGGATGTGTCCTTAAGGAAAGTCTCAGCTTGGCCTGATTCACAGGGAGCTCTGGCGCATGGGTGGTACCACGGAGCTGTCTCACCTTGAGACAAGAGTGCTGGTATTTTGTACCCAAGTGTCATCAACTATGGGCTGCTCCCAGAGGGGATGGTGCATCTGGGTAATGAAAGTGATCCCTGTTCATCCCAGGACAATTCTCTGGAGAAAGGAACTTTCTCTGTTAGCAGCGAATCCTTTTAGCAGCCAGTAAGGAAGTCTGGGTGGGCAAAAGCAGCACCCACTACTACCTCGAAAGGAGTATCTAACACTGATATTCCCATAATGCCATTCTTTCACTGAGAGATTGCCTCCTGTTTGATTTAATCCCTCCAATATACATTGATGTCATTTTCTTTTCTAAACTATTGCTGGACATGCTCAGTGTGGACAGCCACTGGTTTCTGCTCTTGAAAACACAATTCCCAATGGATCCTGATGATTCCCACCCAGTGCCTTGCTCACTTGTCATTGCATTCAGGTGAAGTTCCTGAGGTGGCTCCCTTCCTTCCCACTTTTGATTTCCATGTGGTCCTGCCCTGGCCACACCCATCAGTTCAGGGGAGCTTTTTCCTGAGCACAGAGTCCCAAGGAAATAACAAAAGGGCAGCCCCGGCCTTATCGTTCTAGCTGATTATTTAAACAGCTGCTGGAGAGCTGCAGCTGCCTTGGCAAGAGTCCCGTTGAGGAAGGGAGTGAACCTACATGATCGAGCACCATTGCTGCAGTTACCACGAAGGGAGGCCCCCGGAGTGTCGTTTAGATTGCAAGGCTCTTGCTATTGCCTTGAGTGACGGGGTGTTGGGGAAGGTGGCCTAATTTCAAACTGTACAAAATCTGGAAATGGTTTAATCAATGTATGAGTTAATCAGGATTCTTGTGTCAAAATGATCTCGAGGCAGGCGCACTGCTTTTCTTTACCCCAGTCACCTCTTTTTCACCCCACTTTCCTCTCTGCAGTCTTTCCCCTCTCCCCAGGTTGAGAATGCAGGCATCATGACTGGTCCATGTGCCATGAGTGGACCCTACAGTAGTCTAAGCAGACCCCAGGAGTTCAGAAATAATTCCTGAGAATTTACAATAGAAATTATTCCCAATGCAACAGTTTTTGTTTTAATAAATTTTATTTATTTTTGGCTGCTTTGGGTCTTCCTTGCTGTGCATGGGCTTTCTCTAGTTGTGGCAAGCGGGGGCTACTCTTCGTTGCGGTGTGTGGGCTTCTCACTGCGGTGGCTTCTCTTGTTGAGGAGCACAGGCTTCAGGCACTTGGGCTTCAGTAGCTGTGGCATGTGGGCTCAGTAGCTGTGGCTCACAGGCTTAGTTGCTCCGTGGCATGTGGGATCTTCCCAGACCAGGGCTCGAACCCATGTCCCCTGCCTTGGCAGGTAGATTCTTAACCATTGCGCCACCAGGGAAATCCCTAACAATGCAGCAATTTTACTTCTTATTTTTCTAAGAACTCACTCTAAGTGCTAAGCAGTATGTCTGTTAGATATGTAAATGTCTTTTCTAAGAAGATCAGCCTTTTTTTTTTTCTAATTATAGTGTGTTCCAGGTTCTTTGCTATGTTGACTGATAACACTTGACCAGAGAGTTATTTTTCAATGGAGTCTCTCATGAGTTTACTGCTTCAGAATGTATTTTGGGAAGGCTCAGATTTTGTATTCATCTAGGTTCTCCATAAAAACAAAACCAGTAGGAGATGCTAGATGATAGATAAATAGATATAGATAGATAGATAGATAGATAGATAGATAGATAGATAGATAGATAGATATAGGGATGTACTATATGGAATTGGCTCAAGATTATGTTGGTTGAAAAGTCCAAAGTCTACAGTGGGCAATCTGGAGGCCCAGGAAGGCTGAAGGTACAGCTCCAGTTTGAATCCAAGGAACTGAGAACCAGGAGAGACCATGGTTTTGAGGTGAGTCCATGTCCAAAGGCAGGAGAAGACCAATGTCCCAGCTTGAAGACAGTCAGGAAAAAATGAGAATTTTCTCTGACTCAACCTTTTATTCTATTCAGCTCACCCACACTGGGGCGGGCAATCGGCTCTCTCAGTCTACCATTTCAAATGCTAATCTCATCCAGACATCCCCTCACAGACACATCCAGAATAATGTGGGACCCAATATCTCAGCACCTCATGGTCCAGTCAAGTTGACACATAAACTTAACCATCACACATCTATTTCAATCTCCCTTAGGTTCTAGTACCCCAGGTCTGATCCTAATCATCTCTGTACTCCACGGACATGAAAATCTACCTCTTGGGGCCACAGTTTGTTCATCTGTGAAATGAAAAGTTTGAAAAAGATAATCTATGAGATTCTGATTATGTGATTTCATATTCTTTCATAAAATTCAAAAAAATGCAGTCAAAATCACATTTGATTTTTCTTTGATATATAAGAATTTGACCTTGTTTTATATCTGGAATTGTGTGTATTTGTATGGAAGAGGGTCTGGAACTGTGGTGGCAGAGAAAGTAAGTTGCCACTCAATAACTGTAATTTTAATCCAAGCAAAAGACTGTATTCCCAAACCTCTCTTAAAAACTATGGGAGACACCAAAATATAAGTAGGAACGGTTGGGTTGGACTTCTGGGAAAACTCCTTTAGAGAGATGTAAACAGATAGAATGGACCTTACTTTCTTTCTCCCTCTTCCTCCTGCTTCTTGCCTGGAACAGAGATGTAATATCTGGAGCTCCAGCAGCCATTTTGAACCACAAAGTCATCTCAAAAGTGGAAAACATATACTAAGGATGGCAGGGCAGAAAAATAGAAAGAACCTACGTTTCCTCTGACACCATGGAGCCTTCATACTACCTCTGCACATCCACCTCTGAACTTCTTTTATATGTTGGAAAAATGAACTTCTACCTTGTTTAAGTAACTGTTATTTGGAAAGTCTTTAATGGGAGCTGAATTCACTGAACTGGTACCAGAGAGAGCCTAGCTTCTGATTTTCTCAGAACAGCATTTCTCAAACTTCAGCATGTATCAGAGGGATTGTTAAAACATGGATTACTGGGTGCACCCCTAGAGATTCTGATTAAGTACATCTGGGGTGGAATCAGATAATTTATACTTCTAATGAGCTCCCAGGTGATGCTGGCGGTGATGGCCCAGGGACCACACTTTGAGAACCACTGTCTCAGGACATCTCCAATTCATTTGAACAGGAAGAAAGAAACCTCTGCCTCTTTAGCAAAATGGTGTTACAACCTAGATTATAGGGTGTCAACAAAATGCTGCCTTACAAAACACATTTAAATTTTACTTCCAAACTCCTGATGAATGGCATCCTGGGAAGTTTTCATTGAAACAACAGGAGAGGATGGGTAATGAGTTCTTTCTCTGAGATCAAAATGCTAAGAAGCCAGAGTTGACATTATTTAAGCTTTAAGTTCGTGGCAGAGAAATGGCTCCATGGAAGGTTGTGTATCGTCATTTTCAATGAGTGGTGTTGCTGTTTTCTGTTACCCTAAACAAATGTCCATCAGTGTTTATAATAGTCTCAGATGTTTTCTTTATTGATATCAAGATCCAGAGGGACATGTTTTTTTCTGGGAGAAAGCTGAAGAAGATAAACAATCAAGCAAATTTAACCCAGTGTTTTGGAAAGTCACCTCAGGAAGTCCTCCAGCCTGAGGAAATGTCATTTTCCCAAGTCTCAGGTCAGCCTGTGTCCCTGTGAATCGTTTCCCAGGCTTAGCATCACATCAGCATCAGACACAAGCACCTTCCACGGGGAAGTCCTGGGCTTCAAGATCATGAGTTTGTGTTCAGGTTTTTAAGGAGAAATGGAAGTGTGAGCATGGGTGGATTCGGGTCTCAGGAACCCCCATCCCTGCAGCCCACGTGCCCCTTCGTCCCCTCTTCAGCCCTTTCCCAGGAGCACAGCTCCTTCACCCCCAGACAGAACTAATCCTGCCAGGTCTGAGCCCTGTGTACTTACCTATTCACTTCCACTTTTTCTCTCTGGCCCTTGGCACAGACCAGGTGCTCAATAAAAGTTTGTGAAACAAACAGGCGGCAAATGTGTAAAGTGTGTGACTCAGCTGTGACAGCTCAGGGTAAACAATTGGTAGCACCTTTATTTCTGTCTTTCCTTCCTCTGTCCCTCCCTCCTTCTTCCTTCCTTCATGGGGTTCCATCAGAGCGCCAAGTCAATACTCTACTAAGACATAATGTACGTGCAGTGAAATGGACAAGTCTTCACACACAGTTTGATGGAGGCATAACCTTCTCTTGGGTCGAGAAGAACATCTCTATCACCCCAGAAAATCTCCTCATCCCCTCTTCAGTCACTTGCCCCCTCCTCCCCGCCAGAGGAAACTGCTGTTCTGATCTCTATCATCATAGATTTCCCTGTTTTTGAACTACGTATAAATGTCTGGCTTCTTTCCTTCAACACAGTGTTTTTGAGACACCGATGGCACTTTTCTTAATTTTCTTAAAAATCAAATTACCTGACTCTGAGCCCCTGTGACGTTAGGCTGCTGGACATTCCTCTGAATTAGTATGAGGGCCCTCACCCCCACCTCAGCTACAAGTTCACAACAAACCTGGAGTAGGGAGGAGGGGAGGTCTCAGGCACAGAAGCATTTGGTGAGGCCCCTCCCTTCCTCGGTCCATGATGGTTGGCCAATTGTCTGAGCCTACGCAGAGCTTTGAAACCACTGGGCTTCCAGGAAACATGGGACCTCTATGATGTCCAGGGCCTCAGTGCCGGAAGGATGCCCCAGGCGTCCTTGCAGCAGTCCCTGGATGTCCTTCCCCTTCTCAAGGCTCCATCTTAGATCCTCAGAACTGGGGGCCCCCAGCCCTGCCTTTGTTGCCCAGTCTCGAGGAATCTCCCCCTTCTTCCTCTCCTTCCCCTTTTCCCAGACCCAGGAATCTGCCTCCACATCCTCATCCCTTCCTTTTACAAAAGCCGGGAATAAGATTGCTTTCTTCCAGCAACTTCTCTGTACCCTGGCCTGGGTCAGAGACCTACAGGCCATGTCTGATGGGTTCTCCTGAAACTGGTACTCCCAGGCTCCACTCAGCTACTCTCTGACCTCTCAGCAAAGTCTCCAATCTACAATAAGTTGCTCACTCTGGTGAATTATTCAAGTCACTCCTTGCAATGTATTTTAATTCCAACTTCTTCATAGTCACTTGGCAAGAAAAGAAAAAATAAATAACCCAACACAAAACCCCTCTGAAAGCTAAATACCTGCCCAGTCCACACCAGCCCCAGAACCACAGAATGTGAAGGAAACATACAACCATGATGACTGACCTTACTTCAAATTTAAGGCCACTAATATCAAATGGGCCTGGAATCCTTTAATACTTCCCAAGACTATTCAATATCCTGGTTTCCCAAGTGACTCCTCCACACCTTCACATCTCTCCTCTAACTTCCTACTCAGTCCCTTCCCCATCCCCAACACACATACATCTCCACCCCCTCAGCTGATGACCTGCTTCAGATTCCTGTGAGAAATCAGAGTGCTGGCAAGGCTATCCTCCCTCCAAAGTTTCCATGGGAGAATCCTTCCTTACCTCTTTCAGCTTATGGTGGCCCCAGGTGTTCAGTGGCTTGTGGCAGCATCACCCCAAAGTCTGCCTCTTGTGTGTCTCCATCTCTTCCCCTTTTCTTATAAGGACAACAGCCATACTGAATTAGGGACTCACCTGACACCAATATGATCTCATCTTAACTAAGTATTACATCTGCAAAACCCTATTTCCATATAAGTTCACATTCACAGGAATCAGGAGTTGACTTGAATATATCTTTTGGGGGACATGATTCAACCCAAAGCACCACCTCTCTCCTTCCAACGGTTGTGAAATGTCTCTATCCCCCTTCGTGAACAATGTTTCATTGTGTCCCCTCCTTGAATGCAGCCTCCTCACCTAGTCCACACTTGCCCCACATTCTGTGGAGATTGCTCTTGTCAAGGTCACCAATGACCTTGGTATCCATAGCTCTTGCTATGTGATAGAAGACACTAAGTCCACATCTTGTTAATAAATGAATGAGTTATTCTTTCACAGAGAACAAAAGAAAAAAGTGATATTTAAAAGAGAATTACCCTGGCACAAATAGTTGTAATACCACAGTCCAAATGAAAGATTCTTAACTGGAGTACAGTACACAAATCATACAATAGTAAGGAGTGGCTCTAGGCTGCCACGGCTTAGGACAACTTTCTGTATTTAGCGTAGTTTATTGGCTTGACTGGGGCTGTGTCTGGGTTTTTGAATACCCTCATTCTTCTACCTTAAGTGTGGAGTCTCACAAGCTGATTATTTTTTTCCGTATCTATTAGAAGAAGAAAGTGGAGATTCATTCCATCTGGAAAACATCCAGACTCCTGATGGTTCTCCTGGGGTGACTTCTTCCCAAATTCTATCTGGAAATCCACCTACATCTTACTGTAGCCCTAGGGGGTGGGATTTATTCTTTGAGCCCTGGACATAAATCAGTTTACCTCATTCTGAGGTGGTGTCTTTGGACCAATGCCAATCCCAAATGAAACACCAAGGCAGACACAGCACCAAGGTAACAGCAATCAAACAAGATGGCACTCACTGGCTTCCCTAACTGCCCCATCTGTTTAAACCATTTTTTACACATTCAAGAAGTCTCTATCTAAAATGACTGATCCTTGTTTGGACCAAGGGATGTCTCATTCTTAAGGAGGTGGTTTCTAACGTTTTTCTGTAGACATCATAAATGGTGTAAAGGGATTGTCTTCTCATTTATAATGAACCGGTTTCTGAAAACTACTATTAATATACTCCTTTCAAGGATTCAAAGGGAAGGAAATTCAAACCACGATAATAGTGCAAAAATTGGTGTTTTAATGAATATGACTCTATCTTTTTTATGCATTAAAAATTAAATTATATCATAACATCCTTCCTTTAAAATATTTTCTTACTTTCTTTGGACAAGAAAAAGGAAAGAAAATTAATATCACCAATACACATACCAGCTAGAGCTACCATCTGATTTTCATAGTATTAACATTTATCTAAATGGTATTACTTCCCCTCATGGCCCTGGAATAATTATGGTTATTGATTATTCAGGAAGAATCTGGAGAGCTACAGGTAATAACTGTTTTAAATGGTACATGAAGCAGCAAATTATGAACTGAGTTCTCTAGGGTCTAATGCTGGATAATACATTTATGGACAACTTTTCATGAAGGAAGACAAAGGTGCTGGTAAGATGTGACTTCAAAGACACAGCAGCTCTATTAAAATTTCCATTGCTAATCCTGGGATAGTCAACCTAAACCCTTTTAGGTTATTCTAAGTGTCCAGTGGCCTGGAATACGTTGTCTGTAATTCTAATGTTGTTGATTGTTGTAATTTGTTAGAGATTTGACTCAGAGGGTGATCTGAAATCAGTGAAGAAATGATCGACTTTCTGCTTCACGGATCACTTTTGAAAAGAGACACAAGCAGTGCAGAAAATGATAGAGCTTGTCCCAGAAAAACTTCACTTCCATTTTATCTCTGCAGAAATACAGGTCATTACCAGCAACAATCCATGTGACTGAATCTTCAATAGAAACACTTGGTCTAATAGCTGTACTATTTTATAGTACATTTTTTCCAAGTGACATAAAGTAACTGAGTTATCATAGAAAATCAATCTGCTCAGTCAATCTTACTTCTAAACTCAGAACAATCTTCATGACAACTTGCTTCTAAACTATTCCATCAGCCGTCAGAAGCAGATTCTTATAGATTTGGAGTTAGCAAAAACTTTTTGGTAAAGAGCCTGATAGTAAATATTGATATTTTTGGCTTTCTGGGACATATGGTCTCTGTCTTGACTACTCAAATCTACCTTTGTAGCCCCAGAGCAGCTGTGGATAATATGTAAATGAGTCAATGATGCTGTACTCCAATACAACTTTATTTACAAAAACTGGGTGGCCTGTAGGTCTTTGACCATAATTGCAAATTCTTTCAGAGTCCTCCAAGCAAATGGCCAACCTTGATTGTTCTTAGTGGGGGAAACTGAGTTAAAGAATATCAAGGTTGGAGAAGCCAAAGGTAAAATTTTTGGAAAATACCCCCCTCCCCGACAAAATAACCCAAAACCAAACCAAAAAAAAAAAAAAAAAAAAAAAGGAAAGGAAAACCAACCCAAAATGTATGCTAGCTTTACCTGAAATATAATGGTTTGCAAACTTTTTTTTTTTTTTAGGTCAAGAAAATATATTTTTTTCTCAAATGAGCATTTGTAGGAAATCTCAGTGTATAAAAGAGGTTAAAAAGGGAGTTGCTGTTTTTGAAAGGGGAGACCTGACTATTCATCTTCCCTTTGCCCTCTCGGCAACCTCCAAATGTATTTGTAGAAAGTTCTAGGATCTCTTGGACAGAACTTAAAATCCACTGCTCCAGTATAATAGAAAACACACCTTGTCTCTAATTAGGCTTACAAGATTCAGCAGAAAAAAATACAGGATGCCCAGTTAAATTTCAGTTTCAGGTCAACAACATACCCTTTTTTTAGTATAAGCATATGATATGCCATATATGGAACATACATATACTAAAAAAGATATTCGTTGTTGATCTGAAATTCAAATTTATTTATTTTATTTTTTATTTTTTAAACATCTTTATTGGAGTATAATTGCTTTACAATGGTGTGTTAGTTTCTGCTTTATAACAAAGTGAATCAGTTATACATATACATATGTTACCATATATCTTCCCTCTTGCATCTCTCTCCCTCCCACCCTCCCTATCCCACTCCTCTAGGTGGTCACAAAGCACCGAGCTGATCTCCCTGTGCTATGCGGCTGCTTCCCACTAGCTATCTATTTTATGTTTGGTAGTGTATATATGTCCATGCCACTCTCTCACATCGTCACAGCTTACCCTTCCCCCTCCCCAAATCCTCAAGTCCATTCTCTAATAGGTCTGTGTCTTTATTCCCATCTTACCCCTAGGTTCTTTATGACCTTTTTTTTCTTACATTCCAAATATATGTGTTAGCATATGGTGTTTGTTTTTCTCTTTCTGACTTACTTCACTCTGTATGACAGACTCTAGGTCCATCCACCTCACTACAAATAACTCAATTTTGTTTCTTTTTATGGCTGAGTAATATTCCATTGTATATATGTGCCACATCTTCTTTATCCATTCATCCAATGATGGACACTTAGGTTGCTTCCATGTCCTGGCTATTGTAAATAGAGCTGCAATGAACATTGTGGTACATGACTCTTTTGGAATTATGGTTTTCTCAGGGTATATGCCCAGTAGTGGGATTGCTGGGTGGTATGGTAATTCTATTTGTAGTTTTTTAAGGAACCTCCATACTGTTCTCCATAGTGGCTGTATCAATTTACATTCCCACCAGCAGTGCAAGAGTATTCCCTTTTCTCCACAACCTCTCCAGCATTTATTGTTTCTAGATTTTTTTTTTCTTTTGTGGTACGTGGGCCTCTCACTGTTGTGGCCTCTCCCGTTGTGGAGCACAGGCTCCAGATGCACAGGCTCAGTGGCCATGGCTCACGGACCCAGCCGCTCCACAGCATGTGGGATCTTCCCGGACCAGGACACGAACCCGTGTCCCCTGCATCGGTAGGCGGATTCTCAACCACTGCACCACCAGGGAAGCCCAGTTTCTAGATTTTTTGATGATGGCCATTCTGACCAGTGTGAGATGATATCTCATTGTAGTTTTGACTTGCATTTCTCTAATGATTAATGATGTTGAGCATTCTTTCATGTGTTTGTTGGAAATCTGTATATCTTCTTTGGAGAAATGTCTATTTATGTCTTCTGCCCAATTTTGGATTTGTTTGTTTGTTTTTTTGTTACTGAGCTGCATGAGCTGCTTGTAAATCTTGGAGATTAATCCTTTGTTGGTTGCTTCATTTGTAACTATTTTCTCCCATTCTGAGGGTTGTCTTTTGGTCTTATTTATGGTTTCCTTTGCAGTGCAAAAGCTTTTAAGTTTCAGTAGGTCCCATTTGTTTATTTTTGTTTTTATTTCCATTTCTCTAGGAGGTGGGTCATAAAGGACCTTGCTGTGATTAATGTCATAGAGTGTTCTACCTACGTTTTCCTCTAAGAGTTTCATAGTGTCTGGCCTTACATTTATGTCTTTAATCCTTTTTGAGTTTATTTTTGTGTATGGTGTTAGGGAGTATTCTAATTTCATACTTTTACATGTAGGTGTCCAGTTTTCCCAGAACCACTTATTGAAGAGGGTGTCTTTTCTCCACTATATGTTCTTGCCTCCTTTATCAAAGATAAGGAGACCATATGTACGTGGGTTTATCTCTGGGCTTTCTATCCTGTTCCATTGATCTCTATTTCTGTTTTTATGCCAGTACCATACTCTCTTGATTACTGTAGCTTTGTAGTATAGTCTGAAGTCAGGAAGCCTGATTCCTCCAGCTCCACTTTTCATTCTCAAGATTGCTTTGGCTATTTGGGGTCTTTTGTGTTTCCATACAAATTGTGAATTTTTTTGTTCAAGTTCTGTGAAAAATGTCAGTGGTAGTTTGGTAAGGATTGCATTGAATCTGTAGATTGCTTTGGGTAGTAGAGTCACTTTCACAATGTTAATTCTTCAATCCAAGAACATGGTATATCTCTCCATCTATTTGTATCATCTTTAATTTCTTTCATCAGTGTCTTATAATTTTCTGCATACAGGTCTTTTGTGTCCTTAGGTCGTTTTATTCATAGATATTTTATTCTTTGTGTTGCAATGATAAATGGGAGTGTTTTCTTAATTTCACTTTCAGATTTTTCATCATTAGTGTATAGGAATGCCAGAAATTTCTGTGCATTAATTTTTTATCCTGCTACTTTACCAAATTCAGTGATTAGTTCTAATAGTTTTCTGGTAGCATCTTTAGGTTTCTCTATGTGGAGTATCATGTCATCTGCAAACAGTGACAGCTTTACTTCTTCTTTTCTGATTTGGATTTCTTTTTCTTTTCTGATTGCTGTGGCTAAAACTTCCAAAACTATGTTGAATAAGAGTGGTGAGAGTGGGCAACCTTGTCTTGTTCCTAATCTTAGTGGAAATGGTTTCAGGTTTTCACCATTGAGGACGATGTTGGCTGTGGGTTTCTCATATATGGCCTTTACTATGTTGAGGAAAGTTCCTTCTATGCCTACTTTCTGCAGGGTTTTTATCATAAATGGGTGTTGAATTTTGTCGAAAGCTTTCTCTGCATTTATTGAAATGATCATATGGTTTTTTTCCCCTTCAATTTGTTAATCTGGTGCATCACATTGACTGATTTGCGTATATTGAAGAATCCTTGCATTCCTGGAATAAACCCCACTTGATCATGGTGTGTGATCCTTTTAATGTGCTGTTGGATTCTGTTTGCTAGTATTTTTTTTTTTTTTTTTTTTTTGCGGTATGTGGGCCTCTCACTGCCGTGGCCCCTCCCGCCGTGGAGCACAGGCTCCGGACGCGCAGGCCCAGCGGCCATGGCTCACGGGCCCAGTCGCTCCGCGGCATGTGGGATCCTCCCGTACCAGGGCACGAACCCGTGTCTCCTGCATCAGCAGGCAGACTCCCAACCACTGCGCCACCAGGGAAGCCCCTGTTTGCTAGTATTTTGTTGAGGATTATTGCATCCATGTTCATTAGTGATATTGGCCTGTAGTTTTCTTTCTTTGTGACATCTTTGTCTGGTTTTGGTATCAGGGTGATGGTGGCCTTGTAGAATGAGTTTGGGAGTGTTCCTCCCTCTGCTATCTTTGGAAGAATTTTGAGAAGGATAGGTGTTAACTCCTCTCTAAATGTTTGATAGAATTTGCCTGTGAAGCCATCTGCTCCTGGGCTTTTGTTTATTGGAAGATTTTGAATCACTGTTTCAATTTCAGTGCTTGTGATTGGTCTGTTCATATTTTCTATTTCTTCCTAGTTCAGTCTTGGCAGGTTGTGCATTTCTAAGAATTTGTCCATTTCTTCCAGGTTGTCCATTGTGTTGGCATAGAATTTCTTGTAGTAATCTCTCATGATCCTTTGTATTTCTGCTGTGTCAGTTGTTACTTCTCCTTTTTCATTTCTACTTCTATTGATTTGAGTCTTCTCCCTTTTTTTCTTGATGAGTCTGGCTAATGGTTTATCAATTTTGTTTATCTTCTTAAAGAACCAGGTTTTACTTTTATTGATCTTTGCTATCGTTTCCTTCATTTCTTTTTCATTTATTTCTGATCTGATCTTTATGATTTCTTTTCTTCTTCTAACTATAGTGTTTTTTTGTGTTTCTTTTTCTAATTGCTTTTGGTGCAAGGTTACATTGTTTATTTGAGATGTTTCCTGTTTCTTAAGGTAGGACTGTATTGGTATAAACTTCCCTCTTAGAACTGCTTTTGCTGCCTCCCATAGGTTTTGGGTCATCTTGTCTCCATTGTCATTTTTTCTACGTATTTTTTGATTTCCTCTTTGATGAAATTCAAATTTAAGCGGACATCCTGCAATTAACTGGCAAGGCTGTCTCTACTTCTTTACTTAGCCTCTCTGTGCCTTATCTGTAATGAGATGAAAATCTTTAAAATGGGGAAATTATAGTACATACATAACAATATTTATTAAAAATGAAGTTAATACAGTATTTGAAAGCACATAGAGGAGTTCCTGCTGTGTAGTGAGTGCTATATTACCACCTATTAACTAATATTAGTTATGTTGTAAGCTAATTAACTATTATTAGTAGTGATATTGGTTATAAATGGTTGTAATAATACTGACTGATGTAATTGTTATGGACTGAATTGTGTTCCCCCCAAAATTCATACATTGAATCCCTAAACCACCCTACCCCTTGTGACTGTATATAGAGATAGGGTCTTTAAAGATGTAATTAAAGTTAAATGTGGTCATAAGGGTGAGATCCTAATGAAATATGACTTTTGTCCTTATCCCTATAAAAAGAGGAAGAGATACCAGTGATGTGTACACACAGAGAAAAGTCCATGTGAGGACAGAGTGAGGAGATGGCCATCTACAAACCCAGGAAAGAGGCATCAAGGGAAAAGCAACCTCCCGGCACCCTGATCTTGGACTTCCAGCCTCCAGATCTGTGAGGAAATTAATTCTGTTGTTTCAGTCACCCAGCCTGAGGTATTGTTCTGGCATCTCTAGCAAACTATATAATAATCAAACACATGACTTTAAAAATGTTTTTCCATTGGCCATTTCAGAATTTGAGATATTTAAAATATGAGTTAAAAATAATATTTTAATAAATTGTTCTGAGGATTCCTTTTATTAAACACACTGAAATATTTCTCAGTTTTGTACCTAAAAATCTTGTTCTCCTTTGACATTTGTAACATATTTGAAGTTTATTTTTTTAACTGTCCATTATTTTTAAATGTTCCAATAGATGAAAATAAAGTGTCTTGAGTAAGTGAGGTTTTGGCCAAAA